>NC_057812.1:570616689-570915120 GCF_018294505.1 Triticum aestivum
TCCGCTTGCTCTCCGCCATTATAGGTGGCGAGTTCGGCTCGGACCGGGACCATATAGGCCTGAGGGAGAAATCCCTTGGCCTGAAGCGACACTAGCTCGCTCTGCGGGATGGAGCACCTCTCCTAGTCTCCAGGTTTAGGACTGGAAGGGCGAGAGGAGGAGCTGCGACGGCTGGCCATGTTGGAATGGACCTTTGCTGGAGGCGCTCTGATGATTACTCGCGGAGAGGAGAAGGTGTGGTTTGGATCTGAATCCCCATCCCATTAAATAGGCGGCTCGTTTATGCGGCTAGGGGTGTGAATGTAAAAACACCCCAACTTTTCACATTCGTTTGACACGTGGAAGACGGCCATTATTGGGCATGGAAACCAAGGTGCGCTACATTACGAAAATCGGACATTATTCAGCAGGTACACGAAATTTGGAGAAGAACCCGCCTTGCAATGCAGAAGACAATCTGCGCACCGGACTCGTCGTCATTGAAGCCTGGTTCGGGGGCTACTAAGGGAGTCCTGGATTAGGGGGTGTCCGGGTAGCCGGACTATACCTTCATCCGGACTCCAGGACTATGAAGATACAAGATTGAAGACTTCGTCTCGTGTCCGGATGGGACTTTCCTTGGCGTGGAAGGCAAGCTTGGCAATGCGGATATTTAGATCTCCTACCATTGTAACTGACTTTGTGTAACCCTAACCCTCTCCGGTGTCTATATAAACCGGAGGGTTTTAGTCCGTAGACAACTTCATCATACAACAATCATACCATAGGCTAGCTTTCAGGGTTTAGCCTCCTTGATCTCGTGGTAGATCTACTCTTGTACTACCCATATCATCAATATTAATCAAGCAGGACATAGGGTTTTACCTCCATCAAGAGGGCCCGAACCTGGGTAAAACATCGTGTTCCTTGCCTCTTGTTACCATCCGGCCTAGACGCACAGTTCGGGACCCCCTACCCAAGATCCGCCGGTTCTGACACCGACAGTCTTACTTTGATTCGGTGGTATTGTTGGATGAAGCGGCCCGGACCAACATTACATGACCACGTTCATGAGATCGGTTCTACCGACGTGCTTTGCACACAGGTGGCTGGCGGGTGTATGTTTCTCCAACTTTAGTTGAATCAAGTTTGACTATGGCCGGTCCTTGTTGAAGGCTAAAACAGCACACTTGATGAAAAAACGTTGTGGTTTTGATGCGTAGGTAAGAACGGTTCTTGCTAGAAGCCCGTAGCAACCACGTAAAAACTTGCAACAACAAAGTAGAGGACGTCTAACTTGTTTTTGCAGGGCATGTTGTGATGTGATATGGTCAAGACATGATGAGATATAAATTGTTGTATGAGATGATCATGTTTTGTAAAAGTTATCGGCAACTGGCAGGAGCCTTATGGTTGTCGCTTTATTGTATGAAATGCAATCGTCGTGTAATTGCTTTACTTTATCACTAAGCAGTAGCGATAGTCGTAGAAGCAATAGTTGGCGAGACAACAACGATGCTACGATGAAGATCAAGGTGTCCAGCCGGTGACATTGGAGATCATGACGGTGCTTTGGAGATGGAGATCAAAGGCACAAGATGATGATGGCCATATCATGTCACATATTTTGATTGCATGTGATGTTTATCTTTTAGGCATCTTATTTTGCTTAGTACGACGGTAGCAGTATAAGATGATCCCTCACTAAATTTCAAGGTATAAGTGTTCTCCCTGAGTATGCACCGTTGCTACAGTTCATCGTGCCGTGACACCATGTGATGATCGGGTGTGATAAGATCTACGTTCACATACAACGGGTGCAAGCCAGTTTTGCACATGCAGAATACTCGGGTTAAACTTGACGAGCCTAGCATATGCAGATATGGCCTCGAAACACTGAGACCAAAAGGTCGAACGTGAATCATATAGTAGATATGATCAACATAGTGATATTCACCATTGAAAACTACTCCATCTCACGTGATGATCGGACATGGTTAAGTTGATATGGATCCAAAAGTTTCACCATATTTGGGCCTAAGGGGATGCATTGTGGAGTAGTTATTAGATGATGGGTTGCGAGAGTGATAGAAGCTTAAACCTTGTTTACGTGCTATTCCGTAAGGGACTAGTTTGGATCCAAAAGTTTAATGCTATGGTTAGATTTATTCTTAATACTTATCTCATAGTTGAGGATGCTTGCGAGGGGGTTAATCATAAGTAGGAGGCTTGTTCAAGTAAGATCAGCACCTAAGCACCGGTCCACCCACATATCAAATTATCAAAGTAGTGAACACAAATCAAACCAACATGATGAAAGTGACTAGATGAAATTCCCGTGTACCCTCAAGAACGTTTTGCTTATCATAAGAGACCATTTTGGCTTGTCCTTTGCCTCAAAGGGATCAAGCTACCTTGCTGCACTTTTATTACCATTATTGTTACTTGCTCGATACAAATTATCTTGCTACCAAACTACTTGTTACTTATAATTTTAGTGCTTGCAGAGAATACCTTGGTGAAAATCGCTTGTTATTTCATTTTGCCCCTTGTTGGGTTCGACACTCTTACTTATCGAAAGGACTACAATTGATCCCCTATACTTGTGGGTCATCAGCAGTGTCCTGGAGGTGCAACCCTGTAGCGGGGCGACGCTGATCGTCCCATGACGCCTGGCGCACTCCAGGGACTTTGTGTAGTCACCAGTGATGGTGATGAGGCCCTTGGGGCCCGGCATCTTCACTTTCAGGTAAGTGTAGTGTGAACCGCCATGAATTTTGCTAGCGCAGGCCGGCCCAGCAACACGTGGTAAGGGCTGGCTAGGTCCACCACTTCAAACCAGATGGGCTCGCGCCGGAAGTGGTCACGGGAGCCGAACAGAACATCAAGCCGGATCCAACCGATTGAAGAGCAGGAGAGACCCGACAAGATGCCGTGGAATACTGTCCAGGTCAGCTCCAGCTGCCTTGCCTCGATGCCGACTTTGGTCATGGTGTCTTGAGGACCCGCAAGAACTTGCAGGTGCACTTTTCAATGACTATGGTGGGGTCGAGGACGAGGGCGTAGCCACCCAACGTTGGCATGACGGCCGGGTGGTCGTCTCGTGTCCAGCTGACCGGGCGATCCGACCAGTGCATGTATTCGGGCATGGCCGGGACAATAGTGTTCACCTCTTGCTGAAGCAGGTGCTCGCTATTCTTTTCGCCACCCACGCTGGTGAAGATGACGCATCACGCGTTCGGGCTGGGAAGGCGTCATCATGCATGGCGGCGGCCGCCGGGGGCGGAGGTTGCTGCCTCGCACCCGGTGCCGAAGGAGGAGGCGACGTGATGTCACCCCTCATGATGCGCTGGGTGATGGCGCACTGCCGGAGCGTGTGCATGAAGGGCCTCGCGCCGCTATGGTGGTTGTAGGGAGCGTCGAGCATCTACTCAAAACTCATGGCGGGTTGCCAGGTGGTCTTGCCGATTCGCTGACATCGGCCGCCACACTGCTCGGCCGCAGCGATGAGATAGTTGTCGTAACGGGGAGTCGGCTGCTCACCCTTTCGCTTGTTGCCGGGATGGTTGTTCTGCTGGCGGCTTCTCTTGCCAGCCGGCTTGGAGGGCGGCGCTGGCAGCGCCTTGCCGGCATCGTCCACCACCACTTGGACCTTCATGGTGGCGGCGTCCACCACCACTTGGACCTTCATGGCGGCATCGGTCGTGGCCATGAGCGCGTCCATCGTGGTCGGTTCAGAGTGTAGGAGCTTGTGCTTGAGCAGGGTGCCGTCTCGGCACCCGTCCATGAAGTACCGAATGGCCTGGACCTCATGGACCCCCTTGTAGCAGTTCCAGATTTCAGTCTAGTCCGTGAGGTATTGGCGGCCGGTCTCCTCCGGCTCCTGCACGCAAATGGCAAGCTGGTGAGGCTGGCCGAGCCGCTTGTAGGTGCCGGTAAAGTTGTGCATGAACCCCTACTCGAAATCGAGCCATGAGTTGATACTACCAGCCGGCAGGTTGTTCAGCCACGTCCAGGCTGAGCCCTGTAGCATAAGGGGGCGTAGCGCATGGCGAGATGCCGGTTGCCGCCCGCGATGCCGATGGGGGTGGTGTAGTCGACCAGCCAGTCCTCCGGCTTGGCGGTCCCGTCATACTTGGGGGTGTCGTGGGGGAGCGTGAACCCTTTGTTGAAGGGCTCGTCACGAATGCGCGGGCCGAAATAACCCAAGCCAACTGCATCGTCCTCCTCCAGTTGCAGGGAAAGAGACAGCTACTCGATGCGGTGGCAGGCGTCATCGTTGTTGATGTCGCATGGGCCTAGCCGGCTGGCGACCGGACAGCGGGGAGCCGGGTTGGCTGAAGCCGGCCCAGCTCGGCGGCCGGATGGTGGAGGAAGATCCTGCCGGCATCGAGTGCGGCCGGCTCGGCGCCCCAGCTGCCGGCGGGTGTCATGGCGCGGTCGCGCCGGGTTGGGCCACTCCGGGACCTCCCGGAATGGCCCTCGCTGGGTTGCGGGGAAGACGCTGAGTACCGTTGATCAGGATCCTTGGTGCGGCGTGAGTCGGATGCCGCGAGAGCATCCAGGAGGGAGTCGAGGCACTTCTGATGTGCGTTCGCAGTGGCAAGAAGCTCGTGAATGCACTGCTGCCGCTGTTGCAGCTCCTCGCCCTGCAGGAGTTCTAGGCCTACTGTGGCTGCTTCCGTGCCGCGCATGTTCTTGACGGGTGTGCCATAGACTAGTGGGACAACGCCCAGCACGTGATCGAGGTCCGCAACCCTGGCACGCACCTTGATGACCCAGCTAGGCTCGGCCGCGGCCGGTGTGAAACCATAGGCGGCATCGCGCTCCCACTGGGCGGACTCCAGCCGGCGTTGTGTAGCAGTGAGCGTCGTGGCCTCCTCCAGCAAGCGCACACGCTCCTCGTCGAGCCACGCATGGGCCTGCGTGGCGTCGACGTCAGTGGCGATGGGGATGCTGAGGTTCTGCAGCGTCCCGTGCAGCAGGTCGGCCCGGCTGGCGCGAGCCGCTGCGGCCTAGGCCGCTACAGCCATGGCTGTAGCGCTAGGCGGGGTGGAGGTATAGCCGGTGGTCAGCACCTCCACATGGGTGCATAGGTCCACCACATCACTGGAGATGGCGCAGTGACGGGGACGGGGGAGTCGGTGATGTCGAACACCCCGCTGGGGTACTCGTCGGGGGCGAGCGCGATGAAGACGCGCAACATGCCGAAGGGGACAACGGAAGGTGCAGGGACCAAGCCACGCACGATGCGCTCGCCGAAGTCAGTGAAGGGCCTCGCCTGGAACTTCACTCCGGTCGGTGCCGCGAGCTGCCCCACGGTGGGCGCCAACTGTCATGGTGATCTCACGGTAGATGCCATGGGATGGCGAAAAGTGGGGATAGACACAAGGGCACCGGTGGGTTCCAAAGGCGAGATTGGCATGCGGCACGAGATGTACCCAGGTTCGGGGCTCTCTGAAGAGATAACACCCCTAATCCTGCCAAATATGGTCGATCTGAAGTGGTTACAGGTTTGCTCCTGGAGCTGTTCAGGGGGGGACATGCCAGTTCATGCTCTGCCTCTCCGATGTGGGTGGATGTGTCTCTAGGATCCTAGACCCGTCTCTCATTTTAAACCCCTTTGCATGGAGGGGCATGATACGTCCATTTTGCATCATGCTTTTATATCGATATTTATTGCATTATGGGCTGTTATTACACATTATGTCACAATACTTATGCCTATTCTCTCTTATTTTACAAGGTTTACATAAAGAGGGAGAATGCCGGCAGCTAGGATTCTGGGCTAGAAAAGGAGCAAATATTAGAGACCTATTCTGCACAGCTCCAAAAGTCCTGGAACTTCACGGAAGACGTTTTCAGAATATATAAAAAATATTGAGTGTAAGAAGTTCACCAGGGGGGCACACCCTGCCCATGAGGGTGGGGGGCTCGCCCTACCCCCCTGAGCGCGCCCCCTACCTCGTGGGCCCCCTGGTGGCCCTCCGATGTCCATCTTATGCTATATGAAGTCTTTCAATGAGAAAAAAAATCATAAGCCATTTTCTCGGACGAAACTCCGCCGCCACGAGGCGGAACCTTGGCGGATCCAATCTAGGGCTCCGGTAGTGCTGTTCTGCCGGGGAAACTTCCCTCCGGGAGGGGGAAATCATCGCCATTGTCATCACCAATGCTCCTCTCATCGGGAGAGGGCAATCTCCATCAACACCATCTCCTCTCAAAACCCTAGTTCATCTCTTGTATCCAATTCTTGTCTTCAAGTCCGAGATTGGTGCTAGTAGGTTGCTAGTAGTGTTAATTACTCCTTGTAGTTGATGCTAGTTGGTTTATTTGGTGGAAGATCATATGTTCAAATCCTATATGCATATTAATACCCCTCTGATTATGAACACGAATATGCTTTGTGAGTAGTTACGTTTGTTCCTGAGGACATGGGAGAAGTCTTGCTATTAGTAGTCATGTGAATTTGGTATTCGTTCGATATTTTGATGAGATGTATGTTGTCTCTCCTCTAGTGGTGTTATGTGAACGTCGACTACATGACACTTCACCATTATTTGGGCCTAGAGGAAGGCATTGGGAAGTAATAAGTATATGATGGGTTGCTAGAGTGACAGAAGCTTAAACCCTATGCGTTGCTTCGTAAGGGGCTGATTTGGATCCATATGTTTCATGCTATGGTTAGGTTTACCTTAATACTTTTGTTGTAGTTGCGGATGCCTGCAATAGAGGTTAATCATAAGTGGGATGCTTGTCCAAGTAAGGACAGTACCCAAGCACCGGTCCACCCACATACCAAATTATCAAAGTACCGAACGCGAATCATACAAACGTGATGAAAACTAGCTTGACGATATTCCCATGTGTCCTCGGGAGCGCTTTTCTCTATATAAGAGTTTGTACAGGCTTGTCCTTTGCTACAAAAAGGATTGGGCCACCTTGCTGCACTTTATTTACTTTTGTTACTTATTGCTCGTTACAAATTATCCTATCACAAAACTAACTGTTACCACTTGTTTCAATACTTGTAGAGAATACCTTGCTGGAAACCGCTTATCATTTCCTTCTGCTCCTTGTTGGGTTCGACACTCTTACTTATCGAAAGGACTACGATAGATCCCCTACACCTGTGGGTCATCAAGAATCTTTTCTGGCGCCGTTGCCGGGGAGTGAAGCGCCTTTGGTAGGTGGAATTTGGTAAGGAAAATTTTATATAGTGTGGTGAAATTTACTGTCACTTGTTACTATGGAAAGTAATCCTCTAAGGGGCTTGTTCGGGGTATTTTCACCCCGACCAGTAGAGCAAAGAGTTGCTCCTCAACCTACTGAACCTACTGAAAATGAAAATGTCTGCTTTGAAATTCCTTCGGGTATGATAGAAAAACTGCTAGCTAATCCTTTTGTAGGAGATGGAACAAAGCATCCTGATGAGCATCTAATATATGGGGATGAAGTTTGTGGATTATTTAAGCTTGCAAGTGTACCCGGAGATGTTGTTAAGAAGAAGGTCTTCCCTTTATCTTTGAAGGGAGATGCATCAACATGGTATAGGCTATGTGATGATACGGGGTCATGGAACTACAAACGATTGAAATTGGAATTTCATCAGAAGTTTTATCCTATGCATCTTGTTCATCATGATCGCAATTATATAATTTTTGGCCTCGCGAAGGAGTAAGCATCGCTCAAGCTTGGGGGAGGCTTAAATCAATGTTATATTCATGCCCCAATCATGAGTTCTCAAGAGAAATGATTATTCAAAAAAATTATGCTCGGCTTTCTGATAGCAATCACACAATGCTTGATACTTCTTGTGCTTGCTCTTTTATGATGAAGACTATTGAATTCAAATGGGATTTATTGGAAAGAATTAAACGCAACTCTGAAGATTGGGACCTCGACAAAGGTAAGAAGTCAGGTATGACACCTAGGTTTGATTGTGTTAAAACTTTTATGGATACCGATGTTTTCCGTAAATTTAGCACTAAATATGGACTTGACTCTGAGATAGTAGCTTCTTTCTGTGAATCTTTTGCTACTTATGTTGATCTCCCCAAGGAGAAGTGATTTAAATATCATCCTCCCATAGAAGTAAAAGTAGCTGCACCTATTAAAGTTGAAGAAAAGACTATCACTTATAATGATCCTATTGTTCCTACTTCTTATGTTGAGAAACCACCTTTCCCTGTTAGGATAAAGGATCATGCTAAAGCTTCAACTGTGCTTCGTAAAAGCAATATTAAAACTTATACACCTTCTGAGCAAATTAAAGTTTAACCTGATATTGCTATTGTTAAAGATCTCTTGGCTGATAATATTGATGGGCATGTTATTTATTTCTGTGATGAAACTGCTAGAATTGCTAAACCTTGTGCTAAAGATAAACCTAGACATGTGGTAGGCATGCCTGTTATTTCTGTTAAAATAGGAGATCATTGTTATCATGGTTTATGTGATATGGGTGCCAGTGCTAGTCCAATACCTATTAGCCTATATAGAGAAATTATGCATGATATTGCACCTGTTGAGTTAGAAGATATTGATGTCACAATTAAACTTGCCAATAGAGATACTATTTCACCAATGGGAATTGTTAGAGATGTTGAAGTCTTGTGTGGGAAAACTAAATATCCTGCTGATTTTCTTGTTCTTGGTTCCCCACAAGATAGCTTTTGTCCCATTATATTTGGTAGACCCTTCTTGAACACTGTTAATGCTAAGATAGATTGCAACAAGGATGTTGTTACTATCGGTTTAGATGATATGTCTCATGAATTTAATTTCTCTAAATTTAGTTGAAAGTGCGTTATATCGACTAGAGGGGGGTGAATAGGCGATTTTTATGAAAGTCTTCAAAACATGGAAGTTATGAAGACAAACGATAGAAATAAACCTATTACCATGCAGCGGAAGGTAGACTACACTAGGCAAACCATAGTCAAGTATTCAATGGAGTGAAAGCACAATGACTAATAGCAGCAATGTAGTAAGGATCAGGTAGGAAGATATTATGAAGCCAAACAGAACACGCAGTCACTCGGTGAAGATAAAAGATAGTGCAATCATACAATGACTTCACAAGGACCAACAGTAAGTAAAGAGAAGGGAAGGATGAAACCAGTGACTCGTTGAAGACAATGATTTGTTGGACCAGTTCCAGTTGCTGTGACAACTGTACGTCTGGTTAGGGCGGCTAGGTATTTAAACCTGAGGACACACAGTCCCGGACACCCAGTCCTGAACACGCAGCTCAGGACACCCAGTCCTCACCGTATTCCCCTTGAGCTAAGGTCACACAGACCTCGCCCAATCACTCTGGTAAGTCTTCAAGGTAGACTCCCAAACCTTCACAGACTTCGTTCACCGGCAATCCACAATGTCTCTTGGATGCTCAGAACGCGACGCCTAACCGGCTGGAGGATTCACAGTCCTCAAGTGTAATAAGTCTTCAGATCACACAGACAAGAAGACTTAAGTGATGCCTAATTCTCTTTGGCTCTGGGTGGTTAGGGCTTTATCCTCGCAAGGAATTCTCTCTCAAAGGCTTCGAGGTGGGTTGCTCTCAAACGACAAAAGCCGTACACTAACTCTGAGCAGCCAACCGTTTATGGTTGTAGGGGGTGGGCTATTTATAGCCACTAGGCAACCCGACCTGATTTGTCCGAAATGACCCTGGGTCACTAAGGAACTGACACGTGTTCCAACGGTCAGATTTCAAACTCACACGGCAACTTTACTTGGGCTACAAGCAAAGCTGACTTGTCCGACTCTGGACAAGATTCGCTCTCATAGTCTTCACTCGAAGACATAGGTTTTGGTTAAGCATCACTTCAGTCATTCTGACTGGTTCTCTTGGACCCCACTTAACAGTACGGTGGTTCCTATGACTCAACAAAGAAGAAAAAGAACTACGAAAGATCTAAGTCTTCGAGCTCCATAGGCTTCATGCGATGTCTTCTCTTGTCATAGTCTTCAATGTGAATATCTTCATATACCACCTTTGACTTCAATGTCTTCATACATTTTTAGGGGTCATCTCTGGTAGGAAAACCGAATCAATGAGGGACTTCTACCTGTGTTATCCTGCAATTCTCACAAACACATTAGTCCCTCAACTAGGTTTGTCGTCAATACTCCAAAACCAACTAGGGGTGGCACTAGATGCACTTACAATCTCCCCCTTTTTGGTGATTGATGACAAACTAGTTGAAGTTTTCAACGGGGAATATAATATGTGAAATTGTAAAGGATAAGGAATTGTCTTCATAAGTTGCAAGGGCTCCCCCTGAAGATGTGCATATAAGTAATTTGCTTTTGGAATGCAAATGCACATGGCAGGTTGTGCTTGTGGAGATCCTCTTCAACTTATGATGACAATCCACTATGCATGTGAAGGTATGTGAAGATAATGACATGCATAATGGAAAATGGACGTCTGCAAAATGATCTAAGTGCGGAATTTATCGTCGCACATGCGGAATTTATCATCGCATCACAAAATGGCAAATAAGTAGCAGACGACCATCGAGTTTAAGTGTTACAACTCAAAGAACCAAATGTATCAAAACGAGAGTTGTAAACACGAAGCAAAATATGAAGCACCCGCCCATATGGACCCGCTTGAAGACTATCAAACTCATATGCTTCTCCCCCTTTTGTCAGTAAGGACCAAAAAGGTTTGAAGACATAGAGCATCTACTCGTTCCCATGAAGAGTAGGTGAAGCAGCAGGGTCGTCGGTGGTGTTCGGCGGTGCAGAAGAGCTTGGAGCAGTGTCGAAGCGTGCTGAAGGAGGTGGCGGTGAAGTAGCATCGTCTTCATCCTCGATCACTCTGGCATTCACAGTTGCAGCAGAGGAAGAGAACTCAGAGTCTTCAAGAGATGGAGTTCGTCGCAGCACTGCCCTTCGAGGAGGTGTGGAGTCAAACTTGAAGCGCTCAGAGAAGCCATCCTCTTGAAGATCATCTTCAGAACACATCAGCGTCAGCCCTTTCCATGTGCGTCGAGAGGTTTCATGGGCAACAAAGGCATTCTTGGTGGCAAGATTGCGAATGCGATTAACATCCACCAAGAGGCTTTGCATTTGACGCTTCAGCCAGTCATGATGCCTATCCTGTTTCTGATGAAGAGCCACAAGAAGCTCTCGGTCATTGAGAACACGAGTGCGCTTCTTGGGTCGTGGGGCAGTTGTACTGTCAGTGGCTTCAGTGAGAGCAGGATGCGGTGCACGTGTAGTGCCAGCCAAAGGATACACACGAGTGACTGCTTCAACTCCTTCAATGTTCTGAGAAAAACTTTGATGCTCTGCATTCTGAAGACTTAGAGGTTCCTTGGCAGGCTCAGGATAGATGGCTTCAATAGACATATCCACATCAGGCAGAAAAATCCGATGATTGCGAGCAGATGGCTGATATGAGATAGCGGAGTGAAGTTTGATCAGCCGCATTACCCATGGGGCGTAGAACTTCAAGCCAAACAGATCAGAGCCTGATGCAGCAAGTTGGCGAATGAAGAAGTCCTGTGCATTGAAGCATTTTCCATGAAGAATATAGAAGACCAAAGTCTTCATTGCACCTTCCAGCTTGGCATGTGGAGAGTGCCCTTTGATGGGCCAGAGAGTTCGCCTTATGATGTGATAAATAGTCCTTGGCAGATACTCTAGGTCTTCAACAAAGAACTCTTTGGGATATGCAGCATCTTGGGGCAATGGCTTCATCATACTGAGCATCTGACTCATGTTAGGTTCAGGCTTCTGAAAGATGCTCTCCACAGCTTCACTGTGAAGTTGACAGCCAGATTCGTAGAGATCGCCGGGAGTGGGTAGACCAGTGAGCTCAATGATGTCAAAGGCTTTGGCTTCGTGATGAACGTTTCCTGTCATCCACTCCAGGACCCAAGTCTTCGGATCTCTGTTATACCCGCGGATGTGAAGTGTGGCATAGAATTGGAGCAGCAACTCTTCATTCCAATGCTCTTGGTCAGTGACGAACGGCAGCAATCCAACCTCTTTGAAGCAATCCAGAGCTTCTTCCAGACAGGGCAGACCAGCTATTGCTTCAATGTCAAGACGCTTGTGTGGGAAGATGCGACCTTGATTGTATAGAATGCAGGAGTAATAGCTTCGCTGCGGATAGCTCCAGAACCGATCAGATGATATTCTTTCCCTTGAGTAGGGGTTCCTGGAGCTATTGAAGAATGTGTTGTCTGCTCTGAAGCCATTGATATTGAAGGATCCAGGTGCTGATGCAGGACCTGGGAACCTGGGCAATCTTGGGATTGGCTTCTGTACCTGAGGCCTGTGCTCAACATGATAGTCGAACTGAGGACCGGCAGCAGGTGCAGGAACAGAAGTAGTGGGAGCAGTGGCTTCGCTGACTTCTGGTGCTTTTGTTGGTGAGGGCTCCACATTAGCTTCAGCCATGACAGCGTCAGTGGCTTCATTGGTGTTGGTGGTGGCAGCCTCAAGATTTTCAACCTCCACTTGACGAGCTGGAGGGTCGGTCACAATCACGTTCTCCTCGAGAACCGCTTCTTGGTGGGACAGGGGAATAGCAGCTTGTGGGACTTCTTCTTCATCGGCTGATGCGGCCGGAATGTCTTCAGCAGTTTCAGCTTCAGACGCAGAGACTGGAGGCCTTGGTCCTTTGCGAAGCCTGCGCAACGCAGGCGACGCCTGTGTAGTTGGAGTTGGCTGGGCCTCAAAGTCTTCTTCCTCTTGTGGGCGATCAGCCCATGAAGCATCCTGAGCGATTGGCGTCAGAGGATGACCAATGCTGATGAGTTCGCTGTGCTCGAGCTGAGGAAGGACTGCACCATCTTCTACATGGTCATGGTGACCAATGTCTTCAGCAGCGATGGGATCAGCTGCTGGAAAGTCTTTAGCTTCATGAGCCTCTGTGAAAGCAGGCTCATGGATTGTCAGTTGGCGTTCAGCGTCAGGACGAACCATGGAAATGGGTTCAACAATCAAAGGCTCTGTGGGAGCAGCCCGTTCTTTCTTGGTCTTCCTCTTCTTCTTGGAGGGGGCAGTAGGAGAGGCTTCAGGATGTTTCCTCTTCCTGGCTTCAGCCTCAGCAGTCCTCGTCTTCTTCAGCTCTGAAGCAGTTGACCGGGCTTTTGGCTTCGAGCCAGTCATTCTAGTTGGGAAGACAATGGGATCTGCTTCCTGCCTTGGTGCGAGAGGTTCGGTCACAATGGGCTTCTTCTTCTGCTTAGCAGCCATCCTGGGATCAATGCTCGGACGCCCAAGGGCCTTGCGCTTCTCAGCTTCATTATAGCCTTGCACACACTTGTCATCCAGGCTCTTCATGCGCTCCCGAGAACCCTGAGCTTCTGCGCATTTCTTGAGAAAGGCTTCTTTGAGCTCGTGCAGCATAATCTTGAAGTTTTTCACCTCTTGCACGCTGAGCTTGGCCATATGCTTCTTGAACTGAGCCTTTTCATAGTCAATCTTTTGCTTCAGTTCGACGATGTGCTGAGCGAGAGCTAGCTCTGAAGCAATGGCGCCATGGAAGGCGACACTGAGGCCAATGGGTAGTTGCAGATCTTCGAAGCTGATGTTTGGCGTGTCAAACCACTCATCAATGAAGTTGTGGATGATTGTCACGTCAAAGAGAGGCAGATCATTGAAGATTTCTGCTTCTTCTTTGCTCTTGATGAGTTGCTCAAGAGCGTCATCTGCAAGATCTTCATCACTTGACAGATCAATGGCATCGTTGCGCAGAATGGCAGCAGCTGTCAGCTCTTGGCCGGTGTGTGGCAGAGGCATCTTGACCTTCTGGGGCTTGGAGATGCGTGACAAATCTTCAGACTACACACTGTCTTCAGGAGGTGCAGTTGCCAGTGGCTTCGCCCGTGAGATTTTTGGTGCAGAGGCCGGCTTTGAAGCTTTTGGCTGCTTCAGCTTCTTTGTCTTCGGCGCTGCAGGCGCTTCATCTGATTCAGCGTCATCTGCAGGCTCATTCACGGCTGTCCCTTGAACCACGATGTGAGTGATGAGACCTTCAAGATTGTAGAAGGGCCCAAGAAGATTGGGTTCAGCTTCACGAGTTCCATCGGCACGGGGAGCAGAGGGACCAGGGTTGAAATCTAAACCCAAAGTCTTCTTGTTCTGCTTCGCTGAGTTCTGGGCAAACTGGAAGTTGCGCTTAAACAGATTGTCGTCACGACACCATAGCAGGGATGATGGGTCAGCATCCGCAGGTCGTGGTCCACGGACCATGCAGGGATAGAAGCCTTGTTCAATGGCTTCATCTCTGGTCCTGGGTTGAAGATTTTTGTAGAGGATGTCTCCCCATGGTCGCTTGATGGCATTCTTTTCAGCATATTCCTTGGTCACAAATCTGTACTTGAACCACTGTTCTGCCCAATAGCGTTGAATCCATTGGATTCGTGTCTTGCGCTGATTGTAATCCTCTTCAGGATCTGTCTTGTACAGTTCTGAGAGGTCATCGGGCAGATCTCTTGATGTTTCTCCTCGACGCTTTCTGCCACCCTTCCTTGCTGATTTTTCTGAAGCCATGAACTTTAAACTGAAAGGCTTCAATACGTTCAAAGGCTTCAAAGGTTTTCGCTTGCTGGACAAACAGGAACTGGCTTCGGGAGAATTTATGTGATGCTGTAAGAATTCTGCAAATGAATGCAGACTATGAGAACCAAGGGATTCTCCCACGGACATGTACCTGTGACAGCATTAAGGTGCGAGGGAAGGGGAAGAGGTCATATGCATTCTCAGAAGATTTTGAAGATAAATCAGTTTAGAAGACATTGACCTCATCGTGCGAAGACATTCACTCATAGATAAGGAGTTGGTTCCAGATTTGTACGAATCCACGGATCAGTACAAGTGAGGAATCTAACTACTTTCTGAAGCATAAGTGAATATAGTAGGCATGTTATGAGATGCAGTATGAAAGAGATCCAACTTGTGTGAATAGAAACTGCTTGTGGTAGAAAGTGATAAAGCTATAGGATCAAAGGGGCCGTAAAAAGGAGGTTTTATTTACCACACGAAGAACTGCTAGACGGAGTGGAAGAGGAGGCCGAGCAGTTCGATCGTCCATGCCCTAACTTGGCGATGGAGGACACCTACGGCGACGGCGGAGAAGACGATGTACGCTGAAGACGGTGTCGGAGAGGTTGCGGCAGCGAAGCGCTTCGTCGCCGGCGTCGTCGAGGGCTAGCGGTGGCGCTAGGTTTCGTGCGAGAGTGGAAGAAGAGATAATGACTGCTATGAGGTGTGTATTTATAGGTACAGGGGCGGCACTGCGTTATTACACAGGTGCCCCTGGCGATTCACATCTGAGGAACATGTGGCCATCATGCAGCATGTCGGGGGTTGTTCCACGTCCCACGCACGCCTGGATTGTCGGGTGGTCGTTCCCACTTCTCCGGGTTTCAGGTGAAGGAATGAGCATTGAAAATAGACTTAATGGTTGTCTCTGTATCTTCTGCTGACAAGGACGCAGAGAAGACATTCGACAGTTTCAATAGAATGCATATGATTTGGAGAGATAGAGTTTGAGATAGAAAGCATAAAGAGGTTAGGGTCTGATCACATTCACTTAGTTCAAAAGATTCAACAAGAAGACATAGCTATAAGTGAATGCTGTAGAGGACAGAACACTAGTATATATATATAATCAACATAGTGAAGATAATCATGAAGACATGTTGAAATTGAAGCCAAACCAAATGTGAAGACATAGCAAATGTAACGCCATGAGTGAAACACTTCAAACAGAACATTTGGTGGTGGCGTTACCCACCGTATAGGAAGTATTAGACCCAGACACGGCGCACAATTATCGTGGCGCTCCGAAGTCAAATTCCACATTAATGTATTCACACTTAGAATGTATGTCTTCATTGATTGAAGATATACTTTACTTCGTGTGTTGCACATCTAAGTCATCAATATGCATAAGTGTTAGGATGTGTGCCTGATCATAGGACATTTGAGGATTCCAGGATATTTAGCTCACACCGTAACTTGCAAAATATCTTCTCATCCAAGGGCTTGGTGAAGATATCTGCCAATTGCTCTTCAGTGTTGACGTGTATGATATCAATATCTTCCTTCACAACATGATCTCTGAGAAAGTGATGACGAATTTCAATGTGCTTTGTCTTCGAGTGCTGAACTGGGTTGTTGGCAATCTTGATGGCGCTTTCGTTGTCGCAGTAGAGTGGCACTTGCTTCAGATGAATGCCATAGTCCTTGAGTGTTTGCTTCATCCACAGAAGCTGAGCGCAGCAAGATCCAGCAGCAATGTATTCAGATTCAGCAGTGGAGAGAGATACACAGTTCTGCTTCTTTGAAGACCAACATACAAGTGATCGTCCCAGAAAGTGACATGTGCCTGATGTAGACTTGCGATCCACTTTGTCACCAGCATAATCAGCATCCGAGAATCCAACCAGATCAAACTCTGAGCCCTTTGGATACCATAATCCTAGAGTTGGGGTGTGAGCCAAATATCGAAGAATTCGCTTCACAGCTAAGTGATGCGACTCCTTTGGTGCCGCTTGGAATCGAGCACACATGCAAACACTAAGCATAATATCTGGCCTAGATGCACATAGATAAAGCAAAGAACCAATCATGGAGCGGTATACCTTTTGATCGAACTCTTTACCATTGTCGTCGGGACCCAGATGATGTTTGGCTGGCATTGGCGTCGTGAAGCCTTTGCAGTCTTGCATACCGAACTTCTTCAGGCAATCTTTGAGATAATTCTCTTGAGATATGAAGATGCCGTTGCGTTGCTGTCGTATTTGGAGACCGAGGAAGAACTTCAGCTCTCCCATCATGGACATCTGATATTGCTCTTGCATCATATATCCAAACTCTTCACTGTACTTCTGATTGGTGCAGCCGAAGATAATGTCATCCACATATATTTGGCACACAAACAGTTCACCATCATATGTCTTCGTGAAGAGAGTGGGGTCTAGGGAACCAGGTATGAAGCCTTTGCTCTTCAGGAAGTACTTGAGTGTGTCATACCAGGCCCGAGGGGCTTGTTTGAGGCCATACAGTGCCTTGTTGAGCTTGTATACCATGTCACGATGTTTCGGATCTTCAAAGCCAGGCGGTTGTGCAACATACACTTCTTCTTCAATCTTGCCATTGAGAAAGGCGCTCTTCACATCCATTTGATATAGAAGTATGTTATTATGATTTGCATAGGCCAGCAGTATGCGTATGGCTTCAAGTCGAGCCACAGGAGCAAATGTTTCATCGAAGTCAATGCCTTACACTTGAGTATATCCTTGAGCAACAAGACGAGCTTTGTTTCTGACAACTTGAGCATGCTCGTCTTGCTTGTTTCAGTATATCCATTAGGTGCCTATTATATTGTGCTTCCGAGGATCAGGACGCTTAACCAGTTCCCATACATTATTCAGCTCAAACTGTTAAAGCTCTTCTTGCATAGCTTGAATCCATTCAGGTTCCATGAAGGCTTCTTCAACTTTCTTGGGTTCTGTTATTGAGATGAATGCGAAGTGCCCACAGAAATTTGCCAGCCGAGTTGCCCTTGAACGAGTGAGTGGACCGGGTGCATTGATGATATCAATGATTCTCTCAATCTGCACTTCATTGGCAACACGAGGATGTATAGGGCGAATGTTTTGCTTTTGCTGATCATTGTCATTGTTAGTGGAATTGTCTTCAGGCTGATCAGGTGCGGAGATGATAAGTTCCTCTTCAGGTTGAGCTTCAAAGGGTATGATTTCTCCGGTTCCCATAAGCTTGATTGATTCGCTGGATGGAACTTCATCTAGCACATTTGGGAGGTGCTCTCTTTGTGAACCATTAGTCTCATCAAACCGCACATCCACTGTTTCAACCACTTTATAATGAAAGAGATTGAAGACTTTGTAGGAGTGCGAATCCTTTCCATATCCAAGCATAAAACCCGCATGTGCTTTTGGTGCAAATTTTGAAGTGTGATGTGGATCCTTGATCCGGCACCTGGCGCCAAATACTCTGAAGTAACTGACATTTGGCTTCTTACCAGTAAGGAGCTCATAAGATGTCTTGTTCAGAAGCTTGTGAAGATAAACACGATTGATTGTATGGCATGCAGTATCAATGGCTTCAGGCCAGAATTTTCTTGGAGTCTTGTATTCATCAAGCATCGTTCGGGCCATCTCAATGAGTGTTCTGTTCTTGCGTTCGATGACGCCATTCTGCTGTGGCGTGTACGGGGCTGAGAATTCATGTGTGATGCCCAAGGTATCAAGATATGTATCAAGGCCAGTGTTCTTGAATTCAGTGCCATTGTCACTTCTGATGTGCTTTATCTTGGCGCCATAGTTGTTCATTGCTCGATTGGCGAAGCGTCTGAAGACATCCTGCACTTCAGTCTTGTAGAGGATTATGTGCACCCAAGTATATCTAGAATAATCATCAACAATGACAAAGCCATAGAGACAAGCAGTAGTAGTAAGAGTTGAGTAATGAGTGGGACCGAAAAGATCCATGTGGAGCAGTTCTAAGGGTCGAGTGGTTGTCATGATTGTCTTCGAGGGATGTTTGGCCCTCGTCATCTTCCCTGCTTCACAGGCACCGCATAAGTGATCTTTCTTGAACTTGACGCCCTCGATGCCTATGACATGCTTCTTCTTTGCAAGGGTGTGGAGGTTCCTCATGCCAGCATGCCCTAGCCTCCGATGCCAGAGCCAGCATTCTGAAGCCTTTGCTAGAAGACATACGGCAAGCTGTGGTCCTGCCGAAGAAATCTACCACGTACAAATCATCTTTCCGATACCCTTCAAACACTAGAGACTTGTCAGATTCCATTAGTACAAGGCAGCGATATTTTCCAAATATTACGATCATGTTCAAATCGCAAAGCATTGAGACAGACATTAAGTTGAAGCCAAGGGATTCAACAAGCATGACTTTATCCATGTGTTGATCCTTTGAGATTGCAACTCTACCTAGACCCAATACCTTACTTTTACCAGTGTCAGCAAATGTGATGTGACTCTTGTCGGATGGACGTAAGGTTGAGTCCATAAGAAGGCTTCTTTTGCCAGTCATGTGATTGGTACACCCACTATCAATAATCCATTCTGAAGACGCTGGTGTCGTACCCTACAGTGCAGTTAGGGGGATAGGCTTCACGAAGAGAATTGTGAAGCAAAAACATTTGACGAACCAGTGGGTTATGAAAGCTTAGATCCAGATTAGGACTAATAGGGAGAGTAGCAAGCGATTCAGGAACGAAGTACATAGTAAGACCATTCGGGCATTTGATCTTGCGCCCTACAAGATGTTTAAGGTCCCCAGCAATAGCGTCAGACGATTTTGGTTTTCTGCTGGAGACCTTTCCCTGCAAAAGAGAGTTAAGCTTTCTTAGCCACCCACATCTTCAAGGGTGGCTTAGAAGCAATAAGTCTAAGTGCAGCGTCTGAGAACTTTGGCTTTGGAGCCCTAGCAAAAAGTCTTGCAGGCGGACAATAGTACTCATAAGAATAAGCAGAATAGTTCTTGGTCTTATGAACATGGCGGTTTGATGAACCGCGCTCATATTCATAGGCCTGAGTATGGTTTCCCTGCAAAACATTTGCGTTAGTGCGACTCAGGTGAGTCCTCTGTCTGTATGAAGCCTTTGGACCGTATGAAGTCTGTGGTCTGAGGTTTGTCTTCTTCACGTGTGGTGTCATGATGACATTCACAGGAAGATTCTCCAGACACTTTTTCGGAACCCAGATCTTCTTCATAGGCGGTCCATTCCTGCAGTTAGTACCAATGTACCTGGCAAACACTTCACCATTCTGATTCTTAAACAGTTTATAGTTTGCATCAAAGGATTCATCAATGACAATGGGGTTTGCACAAGAGAAGCCAGATAGATTGGATAGATCTGCTGAAGATTCCTTTGCAGCAACCCATGTGGTTTTGGGGTACTGCTCAGGTTTCCAGTAAGAGCCATCAGCATTCATTTTCCTTATGAACCCAACACCCTCTTTCCTCGGGTTTCGGTTCAAGATCTGCTTTTTGAGGACATCACATAGTGTCTGATGCCCTTTAAGACTTTTGTACATCCCTGTTTCAAGCAATGTCTTCAACCTAGCATTCTCATCAGCAATAGCAGTGGAATCCTCAGCAGAGGGGTTAGTTCCCACATCAACAGTTGAAGATATTGCAACAGTAGCAGCAGTAGAACATTCAGCAACAGTAGTAGCATTATCACGCTCAATGCACTTAAGACATGGTGGTTCAAATCCTTCCTGAGCGGAACTGATCTGTTTGGCGCGAAGTGACTCGTTTTCCTTTTGAAGATCTTCATGAGCCGCTCTCAATTTCTCAAGATCTTGCTTCCTTTGAAGATAATCATAGGAAAGCTTTTCATGAGTTGTTGAGAGCGTTTCATGACGACTTTCAAGTTCCTCATACTTAACGTGAAGATTTTTTATGTCTTCAATTAAGGACTCAGATCGAGTCATTTCAGCGCCTAACAGATCATCGCTTTTGTCTAACAGTTTTTGAATATGTTCCATGGCTTTCTGTTGTTCAGTTGCAATTTTAGCAAGTGTTTTGTAGCTGGGTTTTGAACCACAATCAGAGTCATCGTCACTGGATGTTTGATAGTGAGTAGTGCGTGTGTTTACCTTGGCACCGCGTGCCATGAAGCAGTAGGTAGGAGCGGAGTAGTCCTTGTCATTTGCATCGGTGTCGGTGATGAGGTCATTGTCTTCAGTGTTGAAGATGGACTTGGCAACGTATGCTGTAGCCAGACTTGCGACGCCAGAATCGGACTCCTCCTCAGACTCCACCTCCGCCTCCTCAGAAGCGGACTCCTCCTCTGAATCCATTTCCTTGCCAACAAACGCACGTGCCTTGCCAGATGAGCTCTTCTTGTGTGATGAAGACTTTGAAGAAGACTTGGAAGAAGACTTTGAGTATTTCTTCTTCTTCTTGTCGTCAGAGTCATATTCCTTGCTCTTCTTCTTCTTTTTGTTCTCATTGTCCCACTGAGGACACTCAGAGATGAAGTGGCCAGGTTTCTTGCACTTGTGACATGTTTTCTTCTTGTAGTCATGAGCAGAAGCTTCATCATTCCTTGAGCTTGATCGTGAAGACTTTCTGAAACCTTTCTTCTTGGTGAATTTTTGGAACTTCTTCACAAGCATAGCAAGTTCCCTTCCAATGTCTTCAGGATCATCAGAACTGCTGTCAGATTCTTCTTCAGATGACGAGACAGCTTTTGCCTTCAAGGCACGAGTTCGCCCATAGTTTGGACCGTAGATATCTCTTTTCTCAGAAAGCTGAAACTCATGTGTGTTGAGCCTCTCAAGTATGTCAGACGGATCGAGTGTCTTGAAATCAGGACGTTCTTGAATCATCAGGGCTAGGGTGTCAAACGAACTGTCAAGTGATCTCAGTAGTGTCTTGACGACTTCATGCTTGGTGATCTCAGTAGCGCCAAGGGCTTGAAGCTCATTCGTGATGTCAGTGAGTCGATCAAATGTGAGCTGGACATTCTCATTGTCATTTCTCTTGAAGCGGTTGAAGAGGTTGCGAAGGACACTGATTCTCTGATTTCTCTGGGTTGAGACGCCTTCGTTGACCTTGGAGAGCCAGTCCCAGACTAGCTTAGATGTTTCCAAAGCACTCACGCGGCCATACTGTCCTTTGGTCAGATGACCACAGATGATATTCTTGGCAGTAGAGTCCAGTTGAACAAACTTCTTGACGTCAGCAGCAGTGACACCTTCTCCAGCCTTGGGAACGCCGTTCTTGACGACATACCATAGGTCGACGTCAATGGCTTCAAGATGCATGCGCATCTTATTCTTCCAGTAGGGATATTCAGTTCCATCGAAGACGGGGCACGCAGCGGAGACTTTAACTATCCCTGCAGTCGACATAGCTAAAAGTCCAGGTGGTTAAACCGAATCACACAGAACAAGGGAGTACCTTGCTCTGATACTAATTGAAAGTGTGTTATATCGACTAGAGGGGGGTGAATAGGCGATTTTTATGAAAGTCTTCAAAACGTGGAAGTTATGAAGACAAACGATAGAAATGAACCTATTACCATGCAGCGGAAGGTAGACTACACTAGGCAAACCATAGTCAAGTATTCAATGGAGTGAAAGCACAATGACTAATAGCAGCAATGTAGTAAGGATCTGGTAGGAAGATATTATGAAGTCAAACAGAACATGCAGTCACTCAGTGAAGATAAAAGATAGTGCAATCATACAATGACTTCACAAGGACCAACAGTAAGTAAAGGGAAGGAAAGGATGAAACCAGTGACACGTTGAAGACAATGATTTGTTGGACCAGTTCCAGTTGCTGTGGCAACTATACGTCTGGTTAGGGCGGCTAGGTATTTAAACCTGAGGGCACACAGTCCCGGACACCCAGTCCTGAACACGCAGCTCAGGACACCCAGTCCTCACCGTATTCCCCTTAAGCTAAGGTCACACAGACCACGCCCAATCACTCTGGTAAGTCTTCAAGGTAGACTCCCAAACCTTCACAGACTTTGTTCACCGGCGATCCACAATGTCTCTTGGATGCTTAGAACGCGACGCCTAACCAGCTGGAGGATTCACAGTCCTCAAGTGTAATAAGTCTTCAGATCACACAGACAAGAAGACTTAAGTGATGCCTAATTCTCTTTGGCTTTGGGTGGTTAGGGCTTTATCCTCGCAAGGAATTCTCTCTCAAAGGCTTTGAGGTGGGTTGCTCTCAAACGACAAAAGCCGTACACTAACTTTGAGCAGCTAACCGTTTATGGTTGTAGGGGGTGTCGTGGTTCTAACTCTGACAGTGAGGTAGGGGGTGTGTATGGAGAGGCTAGATCTCAGCTATTGGGAAGTTGTAAACACATGAGGATTACGAGTTCAGGCCCTTCTCGGAGGAAGTAACAGCCCTACGTCTCGGTGCCCGGAGGCAGTCGATTGGATTATGTGTGTGTGAATAACAAGGGTGCGAACCCTTCATACTGAGGAGGGGGTGGCTTATATAGAGTTCGCCGGCCCTCTCCTGCCCTCAGTGATGCAGGGTTTAAGGTACATTTAAGGTTGGGCGTTACTGGTAACGCCCCTAATAAAGTGCTATAATGACCATAAAGACTACTTAATAGCCGACCGTTTGCCTGCGGAGTGACTTTAGGTCTCCTGGCAGTCGAGTGGTTGGCTTCATGGTCGAGTGATAGCTTCTTGGTCGAGTGTCTTCAACCCGTCGAGTGGGATACCTTCAAGTCGATTGAAAGGTGACTTCTTCTAGGGACGTCCTTGGGTAGGGCTCTTTGGACAGGTCCGTGCCCCTACCCTAGGTACATAGCTTCATCATTAGCCCCCGAATGGATCGAGGTTTGAGTGGGGAAAGAGTTGGAGATCTTTCCGACTGGTTCTTTGGGCTACATGAGCGCCTCGTTTTGGGTCAATCGTCACGGATGACATCATCAACCTCTTTCAGTCGCCTTGATCCATTCTAGGACTTTCGTCGAGTGAGTTTCTTTACTTGTGACATACCGAGTCTCGGCGCGAGCGGGGTCTTCTGTTTTGACAAGTTGTTTTGCAGCCCGCGGATGTCGTGGGATTCGGATTTCGGGAAGCGCGCGGGACGGGAGCGGCCGCAGTAATCGGAAGCGATAAAGCGGAAGCTCCTCGATTTCCGCGCCACCTTTTTCACCACGTACTGCGCGCGCGTCTGCTGCGGGATTTGACTGGACTGCCTGGGCCTACTAGTCAGCCACTCGGGAGCGGCCTCTTATAAGTAGCCGGCTCGGGGTTTCCAAACAATGTGATCTCTTCTTCCTCTCTCCCTTCGCAAGCTCCTCCTCCACCTCCGCTCTCACCCTAGCACCGCAGACCCGTGCGAGACTTGCCGGCGACGATGGCGAAGGACAACACATCCGCTCTGGAGCGCGCGAAGAAGGCGGCGGCGCAGGGGAAAGGGAAGAGATCTGCTCGGGGCGGATCTTCCTCAAGGTCAGCTCTGCCCCGCGGCTGGATCCAGGGCGACTAGATGCCGTCGGTGATCCGGCAAGAAGATCTCGACGACATGGTCGAGGGGGGAGTCATTCCCCATGAAGCTGCGCGTCTCCCGGGGAGAGAGATCGAACCTCAGCCTCGCGACGGTGAGTGTGTGCTCCTAGCCACCCATATCGACCGAGGGTTTTCTCTGCCGCCCCATCCTTTTTTCCGGAGCTTTCTGAACTTCTTCAGAGCGCAGCTCCACCACTTCACTCCCAACTCCATCGTCTATCTTTCTGCTTTCATTTCCATGTGTGAGGGTTTCTTGGGTTGCCGCCCCCATTGGGGACTCTTCAAGCACATCTTTACCTGCTGTTCTCAATCGGTCAAGAAGGCCAAGTCGAGTGACGAAAGGACGCAGGTGATTCAGCTGTGGGCCTGGCGATCCAGACGAGGGGAAAGAGTTGTTTTCCATCTATCATTTTCCCGGAGTTGGTCCATGGTTGGCAGTCGACCTGGTTCTACTGTCAGGACCAGGCGACCCCAGGGCAGTCGACTGGACTTCCCCCTTTCTCTCTCGACCGAGCTGAAAAACCTGCTTCTCTGAAAGTGACGCTGGAGGACAAGGCCCAAGTCAAAGTGTTGGCTGGTCGAGTGGTTGAGCTTGTCCGTGAGGGCGTGACTGGTATGGATTTGCTGGAGGTCTTCCTCCGGAGGCGCATCCAACCGCTCCAGGCTCGTGACCACCCGATGTGGCTGTACTCGGGCCACAACGACACCACTCGGGTCCACCCGGAGGAGGTTACTGACGAGATGCTGGAGGGGTGGCTGTCGAGCATCACGGGGAACAAAGACAACCCCCGAGGAGCCAGGAGGGTAATTCCACTCGACAACTCGTATGACGTGGACCAGGTATGTCTTTATGCTCCTGACTGAGATCTTGTTTTCTTCATTGGTCTTCTTTGAGTAGGTCGATTGACTTTCATCTTGTCTGTTGTTTTCCAGGCGACTACCGAGATGTACTCGACGCCTAGCGGGGCACAGGGGCCAACTGAGGAAGGGGAGGCGAGCGGAGGTGAGAGCGGAGACGATCAAGGCGAGTGGGAGTCCGACGGTGAAGGAGAGGGAGGCGACGACGTCGACTCTAGCGATGAGGAGGAGGAGGAGGTCGAACCCCCCCCCCCCCCCCGCCCGGAGGGGCGATCCAAGCTCACACACGACCTAGCGCGGGAGCGTGGTAGGGCGACTGCCCCTGTTGGGCAGTCGTTGAAACGCCCTCGGACCTCTTCCCCTGCGCCGACTGGAAAGGCTCCCAAGCACCCACGCGCGATGCCGTCCAAGCCACCCAAGGCTCTGCCCAAGATGAAGATGGCCGTCCCCACCATTTCTGGGTAATAATAAAACTTGTTTTCCTTTGTCGACCGTGGATAGATCCTTGGTCGATTCATTGAGCCAACTGGCTGACTTTCGAGACTTGCAGTGTTGCTACTTCTGAGATCTCCGCCAAGGACGACGACCAAGAGATGGAGGATGTTGCTACCTCCAACCTTGGTACGATTGCTGACGTTCTGCTTTCAGTTGACTGAACATTTATTGCAACTCTGGTCGATTGAATGTTTCCCTTGTAGCGCCTCCTCATGTTATCGACCTCCCGGATGACGACGACAACGAACCATTGAGAGTGAGGAGGAACAAGAGGGCGTCGGCTGACAAGACCCCCCAATCCGCTCCGGCGTCTGAGGCCGTAGCTCGGGATGGTGGTGACACCACTCGGGCTTCTGTGACCTTCGCCATTCCTCTGACGAGTGTGCGGCCCTCGACGTCGACTGCGGATCCGTCTTCGCTTTTTGCCGCATACCCCGTCCCTGAGGACCAAGCGGCTGCTGCGAAAGAGGCTATACGCCAGGCGGGGATCATGATGGAGCAAGTGAAGGTGGCTCGGGAGGCCAGCCAAGCAGCTTACGACGCAAGTTCGGCTCTTTAGAGTAACGTCCAGGTCAGTCGACTCAACACTTGGTCTGTTCATGATATGCTGTTTGAAGAACCTCTTTTCCGAAGATCTTTGTATCTGTACACCCACTGGGTGTGTTTTACAGTGGGGGCACGCTGAGTGCACCCACTGGGTGTAGTCCCCGAGACTACGGTGGACTGCTGGCAGTCGACTGTAGTCTTTATATTGTGTTGCTGTAGCTGTATTTCTTCACTCGGTCTGGTCAGGCCATGTCGAGTGGAACTGTATCCGGTCGACTGCGGGCAGTCGACTTATCTTTTTCCTTTTCTTTTTTTCCTTTTTTTACAGTGGGGGCACGCTGAGTGCACCCACTGGGTGTAGTCCCCGAGACTACTGTCGAATGTTCTTGATTCGGCTGTAGTCTTAGAAACGTCATCATTGTCTCTTAGTTTCTCGGAAGCAACTTGTCTTGGACGTCTGTCGACTGATTTTTCTTTTTACAGAAATCTTGCGAACTTGTAGCTCGCTATACTGAGCTGGAGAATCAGCAGATCCAGCTCAACCTTAACTTGAAGCTTGCTGAGGAGAATTTGAAGAAGGCGCAAGAAGAAGCAAAAGGTATGGCTGGTGAGGTTCTCCATTCTTGACGAGTGGCTTTTCTTTCTTGTCCATTCTTGATGTTGATTCCACTCGACGCGCCGCAGATAAACTGGAGGAAGCTCTGAAGAAGAAGGATCAAGATCTTGCAGAGGCACAGAAGGAAGCCTTGGACAAAACGAGGCTTGCTGAAGAGAAAATGGCCTCGGTCAGAGCTCTTGAGCAGGAGAACTCCAGACTGAAAGCTGCTCTCGAAGTAGCCAATCAAGAGGTCAGTCGACTGAAGAACGAGAACGTGGCTCTGCACGACAAGGCAGGTGAGATGGCGGGGAAGAGGAACGATCTGGAGGCTTATCTTGGTGGACTCGCCAAGAAGCTGTTCGTCGTGCTCGAAGGTAATTACTCTGCCCCGACTGTCTTGTAGTTACCAAGTCTGTGCAGGTTCATTGTCTTATTCTTGAATCGTGTTTGCAGAATTCTGTCAGAACTTTGAAGAGGAGACCAGTCGAGTGGAGCCAGGCTTGGACCCTGCTAACTCCCTTGTGAAGGACGAGGCTGCAATGAACGTGCTCCGTCTGGAGTCTCGTATTGCCAGCGTGGTTGACTATCTTGCTCGACTGAAGGTTGCGATGTCGCGGATCGACACATCACTCTGGCCTAGGACGACGCTTCAGAACGACCTCGAGTCCCTGATGGCTCGACTTAATGAAGTCCCAGGTCGAGTGGAGGAATGGAAGAAATCTTCTGCTAGATGTGGTGCTGATGTCGCTCTATCTCTGGTCCGCGTCCATTGCAAGGAAGCGCAAGAAGAAAAGCTGGCCGCCATCCAAGTCACCAATACCAGGAAGCGCAACTTTCAAGACTTCATGGAGACTTTCATTGCTGCCGCCACTCGTATTGCGGACGGGATCGACTTGGACGAGTTCGTCGCCCCTTCCAGTCCTCCTCCTGAGGAATGAAAAACCTATGCTTCACTTTAAATTTGCCTCGGAATGCCGAGTGGAATTGTAACCGTCAAACTCCGCCGAGCCGAGGGCTCGAGTACTTTGATTTGAGGTATGGGACCTTTTAGGCTTTATCTGAACTTGATTTCTCTTTGAATATCTTCATGGTTTGATCCGTCGAGTGGAACTTGACCTTCACTCGGAATAACCTTGTATTTGCGGCGCAGCTCCGAAGGAGAAGGTAGCAGTCGACTTGCGCCTCGTCGTCCTTGCGGATTGGGTTGTGTCCTGTACTTAGGCGAGCACTGGGCCGCAGCTAAGTCCCCGAGTGGGAGGTTTGCTCTCACTCGATAGGGTTTTTAAACACTTAGGCGAGCGTTGGGCTGCAGCTAAGCCTCCGAGTGGGAGGTTTGCTCTCACTCGGTAGGATTTCTAAACACTTAGGCGAGCGCGGGGCTGCAGCTAAGCCCCCGAGTGGGAGGTTTTCTCTCCACTCGGTAGGGTTTTTAAACACTTAGGCGAGCGCGGGGCTGCAGCTAAGCCCCCGAGTGGGAGGTTTGCTCTCCACTCGGTAGGATTTTTCAAACTTAGGCGAGTGCCTGACTGTAGCTAAGTCTCTAGGTGGGAGAACTTAGACGAGTACTGGACTGCAGCTAAGCCCCCGAGTGGGAGGTTTGCTCTCACTCGATAGGGTTTTTAAACACTTAGGCGAGCGCGGGGCTACAGCTAAGCCCCCGAGTGGGAGGTTTGCTCTCCGCTCGGTAGGATTTTTCAAACTTAGGCGAGTGCCTGACTGCATCTAAGTCTCTAGGTGGGAGAACTTAGGCGAGTACTGGACTGCAGCTAAGCCCCCGAGTGGGAGGTTTGCTCTCACTCGATAGGGTTTTTAAACACTTAGGCGAGCGCGGGGCTGTAGCTAAGCCCCCGAGTGGGAGGTTTGCTCTCCACTCGGTAGGATTTTTCAAACTTAGGCGAGTGCCTGACTGCAGCTAAGTCTCTAGGTGGGAGAACTTAGGCGAGTACTGGACTGCAGCTAAGCCCCCGAGTGGGAGGATTGCTCTCCACTCGGTAGGATTTTTTCAAACTTAGGCGAGTGCCTGACTGCAGCTAAGTCTCTAAGTGGGAGAACTTAGGCGAGTACTGGACTGCAGCTAAGCCCCCGAGTGGGAGGTTTGCTCTCCACTCGGTAGGATTTTTCAAACTTAGGCGAGTGCCTGACTGCAGCTAAGTCTCTAGGTGGGAGAACTTAGGCGAGTACTGGACTGCAGCTAAGCCCCCGAGTGGGAGGATTGCTCTCCACTCGGTAGGATTTTTTCAAACTTAGGCGAGTGCCTGACTGCAGCTAAGTCTCTAAGTGAGAGAACTTAGGCGAGTACTGGACTGCAGCTAAGCCCCCGAGTGGGAGGTTTTCTCTCACTTGATAGGGTTTTTAAACACTTAGGCGAGCGCGGGGCTGCAGCTAAGCCCCCGAGTGGGAGGTTTGCTCTCCACTTGGTAGGATTTTTCAAACTTAGGCGAGTGCCTGACTGTAGCTAAGTCTCTAGGTGGGAGAACTTAGGCGAGTACTGGACTACAGCTAAGCCCCCGAGTGGGAGGATTGCTCTCCACTCGGTAGGATTTTTCAAACTTAGGCGAAACGGATTCGCAGCTAAGTCACCCACTGGGGGATTTCGTATGCAAACAAGAGTGACAGCAATTATTGGGACACTCTTGTCTTTGGTAAAAATGAACTGCAGAATTTTTTTCTTATTACATCTCGTCCAAGGGAGAACTCAAGTGTGAAAGGGGCGGAGCAGCTCCGCATTCCAAGCTCGTGGCTCGTCGATCTGGCGATCAACATTGTAGAGGCGATACGCTCCATTGTGGAGGACTCTGGTGACGATGAAGGGGCCTTCCCAAGTAGGAGCAAGTTTGTGTGGTTTCTGTTGATCCACTCGGAGGACCAAATCTCCTTCCTGGAAGGCTCGGCTCTTCATGTTTCTGGCATGGAATCGACGCAAGTCTTGCTGATAGACGGTCGATCTGATCATAGCCATTTCCCTTTCCTCCTCTAGGAGGTCGACTGCGTCTTGCCGGGCTTGCTCTGCTTCGTCTTCGTTATAAAGCTCGACTCTGGGGGCGTTGTGAAGTAGATCACTCGGCAGGACGGCTTCGGCTCCGTAAACCAGAAAGAATGGCGTTCTTCCGGTCGACCGATTCGGGGTGGTCCTCAGCCCCCACAAAACTGGCGGAAGTTTGTCGACCCAAGCGCCTGCTGCGTGCTTGAGATCACGCATCAGTCGAGGCTTCAGTCCTTTGAGAATCAGACCATTTGCTCTTTCAGCTTGTCCATTCGACTGAGGATGCACGACTGACGCGTAGTCGACTCATGTGCCTTGAGAGGCGCAAAAAGCTCTGAACTTGTCTGAATCGAAGTTTGACCCATTGTCAGTGATGATGCTATGCGGGACCCCATATCTGAATATCAACTCTCTGATGAAACCGATAGCAGTGCTGGCATCAAGATTTTTGATAGGCTTGGCTTCAATCCATTTGGTGAACTTGTCGACTGCCACAAGCACGTGCATGAATCCGCTCCTGCCCATTCTCAGTGGGCCAACCATGTCCAGTCCCCAGACAGCAAAGGGCCAGACGAGTGGAATGGTCTTCAGGGCTGACGCAGGCTTGTGTGACATGGTGGAGTAGAACTGGCAGCCTCCACACTTGTCGACTATCTCTTTCGCCATCTCATTTGCTCTTGGCCAGTAAAATCCCGCTCGGTATGCTTTAGCCACAATGGTCCGAGAGGACGCATGGTGACCACAGGTCCCCAAGTGGATATCATCAAGGATTATCTGACCCTCTTCTGGTGTTATGCACTTCTGACCGATTCCAGTCGCGCCTTCCCTATACAATTGTCCCTTTATGACTGTGAAGGCCTTGGATCGACGGACGATCTGTTGAGCCTCTTCCTTGTCCTCCGAGAGTTCTTTCCTCAAGATATATGCGATGTATGGTACCTTCCAGTCGGGAGTGATTGCCAAGACCTCCATGACTAGGTCAACCACAGCAGGAATTTCGACTTCAGTCGGATCTGTGGCACTTTTCGGTTGCGGGGCTTCTTCTGTAAAAGGATCCTCCTGGACTAACGGCGAGCGGATGCGCTCCAAAAACACATTGCTGGGAATGGCTTCTCTCTTGGAGCCTATCTTTGCCAGATCATCAGCTGCTTGATTTTTCAGTCGGGGGATGTGATGAAGCTCTAACCCCTCGAATTTCTTTTCTAGCTTTCTTACTGCGTTGCAGTAGCCAGTCATAGCTGGGCTTCTGACGTCCCACTCCTTCATCATCTGATTAACCACCAAATCCGAGTCGCCATAGACCAGGAGGCGCCGGACGCCGAGTGAAATGGCCATGCGCAACCCATACAAGAGTGCTTCATATTCTGCTTCATTATTGGAGGAATCGAAGTGGATCTAGAGAACATATCTGAGCTTATCTCCTCGGGGGAGACCAAGACTACCCCAGCACCGGAACCATTCAGCATCTTAGATCCATCGAAGAACATGGTCCAGTGCTCCGAGTGAACTTGAGTCGGAAGCTGCTGTTCAATCCACTCGGCGACGAAATCTGTAATTGCTTGGGACTTGATAGCCTTCTTTGCTTCAAACTTGATATCTAGGGGGAGGAGTTCAATTGCCCACTTCGCCACTCGACCAGTTGCATCTCTGTTGTGCAAAATCTCTGACAGTGGAGCGTCGCTGACGACTGTAATGGAATGGTCAGAGAAGTAGTGTGCAACCTTCTTCGTGGTCATGTAAATCCCATATACAAGCTTCTGGTAATGGGGGTATCTTTGCTTCGAAGGAGTCAAAACTTCAGACACATAATATACTGGGCGCTGAACTCTGAAGGCCTTTCCTTCTTCTTCCCGCTCGACCGTAAGTACTGTACTAACAACTTGTCCCGTGGTCGCAATGTAAAGCGGCAGAGGCTCTTTACTGATTGGGGCAGCAAGCACCGACTGGGTGGAGAGCAGAGCTTTGAGCTCTGCGAATGCTGCATCAGCTTCTGGAGTCCACTCGAACTTGTCAGACTTCTTCATCAGTCGGTAAAGGGGCAACGCCTTTTCACCGAGACGAGGAATGAATCGACTTAGTGCGGCCAGGCACCCTGTAAGCTTCTGGACGTCATGTACACGCACAGGGCGCTTCATCCGGAGTATGGTGCCAACTTTCTCGGGATTGGCGTCGATTCCTCGTTCGGAAATGAGAAAACCGAGTAACTTTCCACCTGGAACTCCGAATGTGCACTTTGATGGATTGAGCTCCTGAGGTTAGCAAAGGTTTCGGCGAGGTCAGTCAGTAGGTCAGAACCTTTCCGTGACTTAACCACAATGTCATCCATGTATGCTTCTACGTTCCGACTGATCTGAGTGAGCAAACACTTCTGAATCATCCTCATGAACGTGGCTCCAGCATTCTTGAGGCCGAAGGGCATGGTGATGTAACAGAAGCACCCGAATGGGGTGATGAAAGCCGTTTTGATCTTGTCGGGTCCATGCAGACGGATCTGATGGTACCCTGAATAAGCATCTAGAAAAGACAAACGCTCACACCCCGCGGTCGAGTCGACTACCTAGTCGATGCGGGGGAGGGGGAAATGATCTTTCGGGCAGGCCCGATTGATATGTTTAAAGTCAATGCACATACGAAGTGACTTGTCCTTCTTGGGGACCATGACAACATTGGCGAGCCACTCGGAGTGGTAAATCTCTCGGATGAACTCCGCTGCTAAGAGCCGAGCCACCTCCTCGCCAATAGCTTTCCTCTTCTGGACGGCACCGTCGAAGATGTTCTTTCACAGGCTTGAACTTCGGGCCGACTCGTAGACGGTGCTCAGCCAGCCCCCTGGGAACTCCAGGCATGTCAGAAGGCTTCCATGCGAAGACGTCCCAGTTCTCACGGAGGAACTGGATGAGCGCTTCTTCCTATTTGGAGTCGAGCGTCGTTGAGATGTGAGTCGGAGCGGCATCGGGGTCGGTCGGATGAATGTGAACTGGCTTAGTTTCACCGGACGACTGAAAAGCAGATTCTGAAGCAGGCTTCTTGGCTCGTAGCAATTCACTTGGATCAGCAGTCTTCTGGTACTCTTGCAGCTCAACAACTGCCATCTGAGCGTCAGCAATCTTTGAGCCTTTCTGAAAACACTCTTTTGCCTTCTTCCGATTGCCTGTAACAGTGATCACACCTTTGGGACCAGGCATCTTCAATTTGAGATACATGTAGCACGGTCGAGCCATGAAGCGTGCATAAGCTGGTCGGCCCAGAATAGCATGATAAGCACTTTGGAAGTCCACAACCTCAAATGTCAACTTTTCCTTGCGGTAATTCTTTGAATCACCGAAGACCACCTCGAGAGAAATCTGGCCGAGTGACTCGCCTTTCTTTCCAGGAATGACTCCATGGAAACTCATGTTGCTGGCGCTGAGCCTGTACATCGTAATGCCCATCCCTTTCAATGTTTCAGCATACAATATGTTCAGGCCACTGCCACCATCCATCAGGACTTTGGTCAGTTGAGTGCCTTCGACAACTGGGTCGACCACCAAAGCTTGCCTCCCAGGGGTGGCAATGTGTGTAGGGTGATCAGACTGGTCGAATGTGATGGCAGTCTGAGACCACTTCAGATAACTGGGTGTTGCCGGAGCAACCATATTCACCTCACGGTTAATGACTTTCAGTCGACTTTTGCTTTCGACATCAGCAAAAATCATCAGGGTGGAATTGATTTGGGGGTATCCATCGTCACTATCTTCCTTGTCTTCAACTCTGTCCGACTCTTTTTCCTTATCTTTGGATTGTTTGCCCTGAAACTGCTGGATCAGGAGTCGGCACTGTCGAGTGGTATGCTTTGGGTAAATAAAATTACCCTCTTCATCTTTCTTGGTGTGGATGTGACACGGCAGATCCAAAACATCATTTCCATCTTGATCCTTGACTTTCTTGGGCTTCCAGGGGCCTTTGGGTTTTCCCTTGAAATTTCCCTGGGTTGCGGCCAGGGCCTCCCCAGGGGCGGCTGGCTCGGCCTTCCGCTTCTGTTTCCGACTGGAATTGCCTCCGGTTTCCTGGGCGACTGCTTTCTGCTTGCCACTCCGGAGTCGGTCTTCGTCTTCACCATTAGCGTATTTGGTGGCAATCTCCATCATCCGGTTCAGAGACATCTCTCCAGTTCGACCGAACTTCAGTCAATTCTCTGTATTTAACGCCTTCTTTAAAGGCACAAACTGCCTGATGGTCAGGCACATTCTCAACTGTGTGATGCAACGTGATCCACCTCTGGATGTAATCCCTCAGAGTTTCATTCGGTTTCTGTACGCAAGAACGCAATTCTGTAAGGCCTGCGGGTCGCTTGCATGTTCCCTCAAAGGTTGTGACAAACACTAGGGAGAGGTCCTCCCAAGTGTAGATGCTGCTGGGTGCCAACTGATTTAGACATGCTCTGGCTGAGCCCTCTAGCATGAGAGGCAAATGCTTCATGGCCACCTCATCATTGCCACCGCCAATCTATACAGCCACTCGGTAATCTTCGAGCCAAGTGTCAGGCTTAGAATCACTGGTGAACTTGCTGACTCTAGTCGCCAACCTGAAGTTGGGAGGAATCACTGCGGCTCTGATGGCCCGACTGAAACACTCTGGCCCCGAAACATGTACTCTGCTGCTGGCAGGCGCATCTCTGTTGTGGCCTTCCCGATGGGCTCTGTTTCTGTCAACCAAACCTTGAACGAGGATAGATCTCGCGTCAAAGCCTGGGTCCCTGGGGTCGACTGGAATCCTCTGCCCAACACTATGAGGGCGCCTGTCATCTCGATGTCGAGGCGCATATGACCCGCTTCTCGGGGGAGGGGTTGGCACTCGACATCGATCATCACGATCGGATCGGTGATCATACTGCTCATTCCTTCTGTACCGATCATGCCGGTCCCCACGTCCCTCACGCCTCGGGGGTGATCTCGGACTGTGAGCCGACTAGACTGTATCTGTTGCAACGGATCGACTGTGGATCCTATTCCGCGACTGAGAAACAGCGGAGTTCTGGTTTCCCGCCGCCCGGAGCAACGCTCTGATCTGCAACAAGCCCCTGCCAGCCTCCGACTGGGAGGGCTGAATCGATTCTGCTATACGGGCCGCGGCGGCCAAATTCTGAACTGGGGTTCGGTATACCTGCGTCGGCGGGAAGAGCTGACGTCGACTAGACTCGGGAGCCCGCTGACGCACTTGCTCGTCGAGTGCTCGCTGGAGATTCTCCAGTCGAGTGCGCTCGGCCAAGTTAGCCAAGCGCACGTCCTCCAAGGCCCGGGCCTCGGGGGTCTCTCCGACAATAGAAGTGTGGAGTGCGTCCATGTTCCAGCGGCGAAGCTCCTCTCACTGTAATGACGTGAGAGGTTCGGGCTCATCGTGGGGGTGCGACAGGTCGCCCCCACCCGCGCCTCCATCAGCGCGAGGGAAACCGAGAGGACTGTGCGTTCCATCGACCGCCAGAACCTTAGCCGCTGGGTCGCTGCTGTCGCACTCGGACGCGGTCTCCGCGGAGCTAGTCGACAGGTTGAACAGGCCACAGAGGGATTCGTCGGGCTCGATTGCCGCGACTTGTGGGGCGGCCGACTGGCGAGCCACGGCATGCCTCACCCACCTCTGAAGTCTCGACCGACCGGAGCGCTTGCGCCGGTGGGAGACAGAGCGGGGAGACGATACGGGGGTCGACCGATACTGGGTCGACGGCTGCCGCAGGAGGACGCCACGAATGCATGCACGAAAATGCATCGCACCGCGGACGGGGAGCGCGTCGATGTCGAGTGGTGCCTCCTGAAGCCAGGCGGAGTCGTCGGCGATGAACGTGAGCGCGCCGAGGCGGATCTCGCGGCCCTCCACCAAAACTCCGAACGAAACCATGATCAAAGGGATCGGAAAAATCGCAACTTCTCCAATCAGGCGCTAAGATTCCTGCCCCAAGGTGGGCGCCAACTGTCGTGGTTCTAACTCTGACAGTGAGGTAGGGGGGGTGTATGGAGAGGCTAGATCTCAGCTATTAGGAAGTTGTAAACACACGAGGATTACGAGTTCAGGCCCTTCTCGGAGGAAGTAACAGCCCTACGTCTCGGTGCCCGGAGGCGGTCGATTGGATTATGTGTGTGTGAATAACAAGGGTGCGAACCCTTCATACTGAGGAGGGGGTGGCTTATATAGAGTTCGCCGGCCCTCTCCTGCCCTCAGTGATGCAGGGTTTAAGGTACATTTAAGGTTGGGCGTTACTGGTAACGCCCCTAATAAAGTGCTATAATGACCATAAAGACTACTTAATAGCCGACCGTTTGCCTGCGGAGTGACTTTAGGTCTCCTGGCAGTCGAGTGGTTGGCTTCATGGTCGAGTGATAGCTTCTTGGTCGAGTGTCTTGAACCCGTCGAGTGGGATACCTTCAAGTCGATTGAAAGGTGACTTCTTCTAGGGACGTCCTTGGGTAGGGCTCTTTGGACAGGTCCGTGCCCCTACCCTAGGTACATAGCTTCATCAGGGGGTGGGCTATTTATAGCCACTAGGCAACCCGACCTGATTTGTCCGAAATGACCCTGGGTCACTAAGGAACTGACACGTGTTCCAACGGTCAGATTTCAAACTCACACAGCAACTTTACTTGGGCTACAAGCAAAGCTGACTTGTCCGACTCTGGACAAGATTCGCTCTCATAGTCTTCACTCGAAGACATAGGTTTTGGTTAAGCATCACTTCAGTCATTCTGACTGGTTCTCTTGGACCCCACTTAACAGTACGGTGGTTCCTATGACTCAATAAAGAAGAAAAAGAACCACGAAAGATCTAAGTCTTCGAGCTCCATAGGCTTCATGCGATGTCTTCTCTTTTCATAGTCTTCAATGTGAATATCTTCATATACCACCTTTGACATCAATGTCTTCATACATTTTTAGGGGTCATCTCTGGTAGGAAAACCGAATCAATGAGGGACTTCTACCTGTGTTATCCTGCAATTCTCACAAACACATTAGTCCCTCAACTAGGTTTGTCGTCAATACTCCAAAACCAACTAGGGGTGGCACTAGATGCACTTACATTAGTAGACAACACCGTGAAGAAGAATTACCTAGTAAGGATGAAATTATTGGTCTTGCTTCTATTGCCGTACCTCCTAGTGATCCTTTAGAACAATATTTGCTAGACCACGAAAATGATATGTTTATGAATGAAAGAAGGGAAATAGATGAAGTATTCTTTAAATAGGAACCTATTCTGAAACACAATTTGCCTGTTGAAATCCTAGGGGATCCTCGTGATCCCGTGTTTGAGCTTAAACCGTTGCCTGATACTCTTAAATATGCTTATCTTGATGAGAAAAAGATATATCCTATTATTATTAGTGCTAACCTTGCAGAGCATGAGGAAGAGAGATTATTGAAAACTCTGAAGAAGCACCGTGCTGCTATTGGTTATACTCTTGATGATCTTAAGGGCATTAGTCCCACTCTATGTCAACATAAAATAAATTTGGAAGAAGATGCTAAACCAGTTCGTGATCATCAACGACGGCTGAATCCTAAAATGAAAGAAGTGGTAAGAAAGGAAATAATAAAGCTCCTTGAGGCAGGTATAATCTATCCCGTTGCTGATAGTCAGTGGGTAAGTCCTGTCCATTGTGTCCCTAAGAAGGGAGGTGTTACTTTCGTTCCTAATGATAAAGATGAATTGATTCCTCAAAGAATTATTACAGGTTATAGGATGGTTATTGATTTCCGCAAATTAAATAAGGCCACTAAAAAGGATCATTACCCCTTACCTTTTATCGATCAGATGCTAGAAAGATTATCCAAACATACACATTTTTTGCTTTCTAGATGGTTATTCTGGTTTCTCTCAAATACCTGTGTCAGCCAAGGATCAATCAAAGACTACTTTTATGTGCCATTTTGGTACTTTTGCTTATAGATGTATGCCTTTTTGTTTATGTAATGCACCTGCTACCTTTCAAATATGCATGATGGCTATATTCTCTGACTTTTGTGAAAAGATTTGTGAGGTTCTCATGGACGATTTCTCCCTCTATGGATCTTCTTTTGATGATTGCTTGAGCAACCTTGATCGAGTTTTGCAGAGATGTGAAGAAACTAATCTTGTCTTGAATTGGGAAAAGTGCCACTTTATGGTTAATGAAGGTATTGTCTTGGGGCATAAAGTTTCTGAAAGAGGTATTGAAGTTGATAAAGCCAAGGTTGATGCTATTGAAAAGATGTCATGCCCCAAGGACATCAAAGGTATAAGAAGTTTCCTTGGTCACGCTGGATTTTATAGGAGGTTCATTAAGGACTTCCCAAAAATTTCTCAAAAAAGATATGCCATTGTCTTTGATGATGATTGTGTAGAAGCATTTGAAAAACTTAAGAAAGCATTGATCTCTGCACCTATTGTTCAGCCATCTGATTGGAATTTACCATTTGAAATTATGTGTGATGCTAGTGATTATGTTGTAGGTGCTGTTCTAGGGCAAAGAGTTGATAAGGAATTAAATGTTATTCAATATGCTAGTAAAACCCTAGACAATGCTCAAAGAAATTATGCTACTACTTAAAAAGAATTCTTAGCAGTTGTATTTGCTTGTGATAAGTTCAGACCTTATATTGTTGATTCTAAAGTAACTATTCACACTGATCATGCTGCTATTAAATCTCTTATGGAAAAGAAAGATGCTAAACCTAGACTTATTAGATGGGTTCTCTTGCTACAAGAATTTTACTTACATATTGTTGATAGAAAGGGAGCTGAGAACCCCGTTGCAGACAACTTGTCTAGGTTAGAAAATGTGCTTGACCCACTACCTATTGATGAGAGCTTTCCTGATGAGCAACTAAATGTCATAAATGCTTCCCATACTGCTCCATGGTATGCTGATTATGCTAATTACATTGTTGCTAAGTTTATACCACCTAGTTTCACATACCAGCAAAAGAAAAAGTTCTTCTACGATTTGAGGCATTACTTTTGGGATGACCCACATCTTTATAAAGAAGGAGTAGATAGTGTTATTAGACGTTGTGTACCTGAGCATGAACAGGAACAGATCCTACGCAAGTGTCACTCCGAAGCTTATGGAGGACACCATGCTGGAGATAGGACTGCACATAAGGTATTGCAGTCTGGTTTTTATTGGCCTACTCTCTTCAAGGATGCCCGTAAGTTTGTCTTATCTTGTGATGAACGTCAAAGAATTGGTAATATTAGTAGATGTCAAGAAATGCCTATGAATTATTCACTCATTATTGAACCATTTGATGTTTGGGGCTTTGACTATATGGGACCTTTTCCTTCCTCTAATGGATATACACATATTTTAGTTGCTGCTGATTACGTTACTAAGTGGGTAGAAGCTATTCCAACTAGTAGTGCTGATCATAACACTTCTATTAAAATGCTTAAAGAAGTTAATTTCCAAGATTTGGAGTCCCTAGATATTCAATGACTGATGGTGGTTCACATTTTATTCATGGTGCTTTCCGTAAAATGCTTGCTAAGTATGATGTTAATCATAGAATTGCATCCCCTTATCACCCTCAGTCTAGTGGTCAAGTAGAATTGAGTAATAGAGAACTCAAATTAATTTTGCAAAAGACTGTCAATAGGTCTAGAAAGAATTGGTCCAAGAAACTTGATGATGCATTATGGGCCTATAGAACTGCATATAAAAATCCTATGGGTATGTCTCCATATAAAATGGTTTATGGAAAAGCATGTCACTTACCTCTCGAACTAGAACACAAGGCATATTGGGCTATTAAAGAGCTCAATTATGATTTTAAACTTGCCGGTGAGAAGAGGTTATTTGATATTAGCTCACTCGATGAATGGAGAACCCAAGCCTACGAAAATGCCAAGTTGTTTAAAGAAAAAGTTAAAAGATGGCATGATAAAAGGATACAAGAGCGTGAGTTTAATGTAGGTGATTATGTATTGCTATACAACTCTCGTTTAAGATTTTTTGCAGGAAAACTTCTCTCTAAATGGGAAGGTCCTTACATTATCGAGGAGGTCTATCGTTCCAGTGCCATAAAAATCAACAACTTCGAAGGCACAAATCCGAAGGTGGTGAACGGTCAAAGAATCAAGCATTATATCTCAGGTAATCCTATAAATGTTGAAACCAATGTTATTGAAACCGTGACCCCGGAGGAATACATAAGGGACACTTTCCGGAACGTTTCAGACTCCGAAAAGGAATAGGTATGTGGTACGGTAAGTAAACCGACTCCAAAACACTTTTTATGGCAATATTTCTCCGTTTTGGAATATTTAGAAAAATAGAAAGATAAGAAGCAGTCCAGGAAGGACATGAGGCCTCCACGAGGGTGGAGGGCGCGCCCCCTACCTCGTGGGCACCTCGTGTGCTCTCCGGACTCCGTTTTCTTACACGACACGTATTTTGGTCGGTAAAAATTCATTATATAATCTCCCAGAGGTTTTGACCACCGTATCACGCAAAAATCTCTTGTTCTTGTTTCGAGCTGTTTTCTGCCAGGGTTGTCAAAGCTAAGCATCATGTCGTCCCCCTCCTCCTCCAACAATGAGGGCAACGATGCTTGGCTAATGAAGATAGAGCTGAAGAGAGAGGAACCCATGGAGACCAACAAGGACGAAGGGATCAAGAAGGCCACGGAGGACCAAGCTCCGGCAACAGAAGACATCCTTCAACTTGATCACAATCTCCTTACCCCAACTGAGATCGAAGCTTTCAAGATGATCGAGTTAGCTCGTATACAAAATAAGTATCTCACACGTGAAAATATTTTGTTGAAGGAGCATATCATCGCACTCAAAGGCATTATCCGCAATTTAGAAGACCTCCTACGCTCGATGTGCGACTACCCATCATCAACAACTCCACCTTCTTCACCAACAAAGGAGACGTAATCACATGGGTATGGGCACTCCCCTTGGCAACTGCCAAGCTTGGGGGAGTGCCCCGGTATCGTATCACCATCACTTTTATCTTTACCGTTTTTCTTAGTTCGATCCTTTTGGTAATATCTTGATCTACTAGAATAAAAGTTCTTAGTATGATCTAGTTGTGAGTTTTGCTTTATAGTTCCTCTATGTAATCGAGTACGTGAGCTATATAATAAAGATTAGTGTTGAGTCAAGGGTTTGATTATTTTGCCATGATCCTAAGGGAATAAAAGAAAAGGGAAAGAAATAAAAAGAAACAAAGAGATCATATGGATCTTATGGAGAGTAATGAGCTCACATAGAAAAAGTATGATGAATAAAAGTTGTTGAGAGTTGGCAAACATAGTTTTGGTCATCGTTGCAATTAATAGGAAGTAATAAAGAAAGAGAGGTCTTCACATATAAATATACTATCTTGGACATCTTTTACGATTGTGAGCACTCATTAAAATATGACATGCTAAAGAGTTGACGTTGGACAAGGAAGACAACGTAATGGGTTATGTTTTCTTGCATCTGAGATAAATTATATTGTCATGGATCATCCAACATGGTTGAGCTTGCCTTTCCCCCTCATGCTAGCCAAATTCATCGCACCAAGTAGAGATACTACTTGTGCTTCCAAATACCCTTAAACCAGTTTTGCCATGAGAGTCCACCATACCTACCTATGGATTGAGTAAGATCCTCCAAGTAAGTTGTCATCAGTGCAAGCAATAAAAATTGCTCTCTAAATATGTATGACTTATTAGTGTGGGAGAAAATAAGCTTTATACGATCGTGTGATATGGAAGAAATAAAAGCGACAGACTGCATAATAAAGGTCCATATCACAAGTGGCAATATAAAGTGACATTCTTTCACATTAAGATTTTGTGCATCCAACCATAAAAGCGCATGACAACCTCTGCTTCCCTCTGCGAAGGGCCTATCTTTTACTTTTATCTCCTACCTTGCATAAGAGTCATGGTGATCTTCACCCTTCCTTTTTACATTTTATCCTTTGGCAAGCACAGTATGTTGGAAAGATCCTGGTATATATGGCTAATTGGATGTGAGTTTTCATGAACTATTATTGTTGACATTACCCTTGAGGTAAAACGTTGGGAGGCAAAACTATAAGCCCCTATCTTTCTCTGTGTCCGATTAAAACTCCATACCCATAAGTATTGCGTGAGTGTCAGCAATTGTGAAAGACTATATGATAGTTGAGTATGTGGACTTGCTAAAAAGCGCTTATATATTGACTCTTTCCTATGTTATGATAAATTGCAATTGCTCCAATGACTGAGATTATAGTTTGTTAGTTTTCAATGAAGTTTACGATTCATACTTCAAATTGTGATTGAATTATTACTCTAGCATAAGAAATCATATGACAAGAATTATATAAGTTTCTATTCTAAGAATGATCATGATGCCCTCATGTCCATATTTTATTTTTATCGACACCTCTATCTCTAAACATGTGGACATATTTTTCGATTTCGGCTTTCGCTTGAGGACAAGCGAGGTCTAAGCTTGGGGGAGTTGATACGTCCATTTTGCATCATGCTTTTATATCGATATTTATTGCATTATGGGTTGTTATTACACATTATGTCACAATACTTATGCCTATTCTCTCTTATTTTATAAGGTTTACATAAAGAGGGAGAATGCCGGCAGCTGGGATTCTGGGCTGGAAAAGGAGCAAATATTAGAGACCTATTCTGCACAGCTCCAAAAGTCCTGAAACGTCACGGAAGACGTTTTCAGAATATATAAAAAAATACTGAGCGCAAGAAGTTCACCAGGGGGGGGCACACCCTGTCCATGAGGGTGGGGGCGCGCCCCCTACCTCGTGGGCCCCCTGGTGGCCCTCCGATGTCCATCTTCTGCTATATGAAGTCTTTCGATGAGAAAAAAATCATAAGCCATCTTCTCGGACGAAACTCCGCCGCCATGAGGCGGAACCCTGGCGGATCCAATCTAGGGCTCCGGCAGAGCTGTTCTGCCGGGGAAACTTCCTTCTGGAAGGGGGAAATCATCGCCATCGTCATCACCAACGCTCCTCTCATCGGGAGAGGGCAATCTCCATCAACATCTTCATCAACATCTTCATCAGCACCATCTCCTCTCAAAACCCTAATTCATCTCTTGTATCCAATTCTTGTCTTCAAGTCCGAGATTGGTGCTAGTAGGTTGCTAGTAGTGTTAATTACTCCTTGTAGTTGATGCTAGTTGGTTTATTTGGTGGAAGATCATATGTTCAGATCCTATATGCATATTAATACCCCTCTGATTATGAACATGAATATGCTTTGTGAGTAGTTACGTTTGTTCCTGAGGACATGTGAGAAGTCTTGCTATTAGTAGTCATGTGAATTTGGTATTCGTTCGATATTTTGATGAGATGTATGTTGTCTCTCCTCTAGTGGTGTTATGTGAACGTCGACTACATGACACTTCACCATTATTTGGGCCTAGAGGAAGGCATTGGGAAGTAATAAGTAGATGATGGGTTGCTAGAGTGACAGAAGCTTAAACCATAGTTTATGCGTTGCTTCGTAAGGGGCTGATTTGGATCCATATGTTTCATGCTATGGTTAGGTTTACCTTAATACTTTTGTTGTAGTTGCGGATGCTTGCAATAGAGGTTAATCATAAGTGGGATGCTTGTCCAAATAAGGACAGTACCCAAGCACCGGTCCACCCACATACCAAATTATCAAAGTACCGAACACGAATCATACAAACGTGATGAAAACTAGTTTGACGATATTCCCATGTGTCCTCGGGAGCGCATTTCTCTATATAAGAGTTTGCCCAGGCTTGTCCTTTGCTACAAAAAGGATTGGGGCACCTTGCTGCACTTTATTTACTTTTGTTACTTGTTGCTCGTTACAAATTATCCTATCACAAAACTATCTGTTACCACTTGTTTCAGTACTTGCAGAGAATACCTTGCTAGAAACCGCTTATCATTTTCTTCTGCTCCTCGTTGGGTTCGACACTCTTACTTATCGAAAGGATTACGATAGATCCCCTACACTTGTGGGTCATCAGGGCACTAGGGAGGGGGTCTTATAGGCTGCCCCCTAGGGCTATAATGGTAATATTACATGAGAGCGGGGCCCTGGTGTCAGTGTCTGGGAGCTGGCAGTGGGGGCCGCCGGGCCTGCCGGGTCCATCGGGTGTGGGTCTCGTCGAGTCCATCGGGCGCGGGTATGGCCGGCTGCTGGGTACTGTGGCACGCCACGCCAGGCGTCATGGGACGGTCAGCGCTGCCCCGCTATAGGGTTGCGCCTTCAGGACACCGCCCGCCCCGGGCGGGGGCGTGGGGTGCGCCGTTGTCGTGCCCGCCGTGGCTGACATAAAGGGGGACACACTGTAGCCACACTTGCTTGCCGCTGGGGGTTGACTTCTTGAGGATGGCCGGCATGTGCGAGCAGGCCGGGCCGGGTCGCTTCACCCAGCCGGCTCGTGCTGGGAAGCCGGCGGGTTGGCAAGCCGGATTGAGGGGCCTAGCTTGCCCCGATGTTTTGAAAAGGATCTGGCTTCCATTGTCTGCCCGAGGGCCATCCCTCAACACCCTACCTGTTTATACTACTTGTGGACCTTATCCGTGGAGCTTCAATATATGCTAGTTTGTGCTAGTTGTTGTTTGTGCTAGCTGTCGTTTATGTTAGCTGATGGGTGCTCCGAATATTTTATCCGTTATGTGTAGATGTTATTTGATGAAATGTGTCATGAGCTTGTCAATCTATGTTAAAAGTTGTCACCAATTGCCAATTTCAGTTTAGATAATTGTCATGTACTCATCTATCTGTTATTGAGTTGAGATAGATGTTTTTGTGTCAAATGTGCTATGGATGAACGTAAAATTACGAATAACTTGTGTACTGTTTGATCTACCCGTTGGGTACCTGTCGGGTGGGTATGGGCATGGGTAAATTTTCATACCCAAGAGTATAGGCACGGGCAGAATTTTGTATCCATTGACTGCACGGACATGGGTATGACATTGCTCTACCGCCCCATACCCTACCAATTGTCATCCTAACACATCCAAACAACTGTGGTTTGCATCTGCTCGTCCCAGATGTACATATGCGGGAAATAAACACTGATACAATGCGGACAACCAAACAACATGCATATGTTAGTTTTTTTTTGTCTGTTTTTGCAGAACTAGATGAAATATGCAATGCATTGATGAGTTGAATGGGTTTAGGCGCATTTTCACTCAAAACAGTGGAACCCACCTCACCTTGAAACGCCGCCGCGGCCACTCCAATCCACGCCCACCCCTGCCGGAGCGCGACAGCTCTCGCTCTGGGAGCGAATCCGGCCAAATCCCCATCGCCGCAATCCATTCCGGCCTAGCCGCCGCCTGCTCGGCCGTTCCCACCCAGCAAGCCGACGCAAGTGAAAAGCAGCGGGATCATTGCCCGTCCCGTCCCGTCCCGCACCACACGCGCCCACGCGACAAGGCCGCACCGTGTGCCGATGCCACCCCAGTGACGACGCCACCCCACCTCGGCCCTGCACAACTAGCTAGCCGAGCAGCGAGCATCATCGTTGGCGCCCGGGTCCCCGCAGTAATAAAAGGAGCGCAGGGGTGCGCCGCGTCAGATGGCCGCCCACTCGCTCTCCACCCCCCTCACCACGCGGGCGCCTCTGCTCCGCCTCCTCCGCCGCCGCCGCGGCCTAGCCCTCTCCGCAGCGCCGCCCAGACTCCCCGTCTGCTCCGCGCCGCCTCGCCACCGTCGCAGCGCTCTCTTCCTCGGACTCGGAGGTGCGTTCTCCGCTACTCTGCCCCGCCCGCTCGATCCACCACCGCCCCCGGCCCGTGCTGTCTCGGCTCGGCTGGTGGTCGCTCGCTTAGCTCTCAGTAGACGACGTGCGGATCGATCTGGGATCATGGCGGTGTGCTCTCTTGGATTTTCTCATTCTAGCGGCGCTCGCCTCTCGCGTGGGATGTTTCTGGTGATCCGGTAAAAACTGCCGCCAGTGAAATAGGTGTGGTAGGGGTGGACAGACGTGGAGCGTCCCACTCCCAGATGCTGGGAGACCGGATCGTGAACGTAGGCCAAGGAAACGACCATGTATGCGACCAGTAAACGAGATGGCCCTGACAGGGAAAGAAAGGGGATGGTGATGGACACAGTTTTCAAAGGCTTTTAGACATAATTTCCACGGAGTTTTCACTATAATATGGTGGTTTCCACCGGATACTTTCTCACTTAATCATGAGTGGCACCACGACTCCTGCTATACCACTTTCCCTTTTGTCAATTTACCGGCCATTCTACAGTTATGGAGTACAGAGCTGAATCATTCTTCACATCGCATATCTAGTGCAGCTTTGCCTACATTTAATCCTATAAATGTGTAATCTACGTGATGACAGTCCATACATTTGCTTGCTCGAATCTACTAGGTGCGGGTGGAAGACACAGAAGTGGGCTGGTGAGCAGAACCATGTCGGCTTCCATATATTCGACAAAGGTGGACGCCGAATCGGCAATGACCACAAATGGAAGAGATGTGGAGCTGCTACCATTCGTGAATGACAAACATGAAGGTGTCATTATTGAGATGACCACCCCAATGGATCCACAAGTTTTTTCAGCTTCCTTGAAATCTTTGTTGTCGAAATGGAGGGAGCAGGTAGTTTCATCGGCCATGGGGAATTTTGTAGAAATTTGACTTGTTAAAAATGACATCATACTATATGATGCATGTGTATATTGTGTTGCGCAGCATAAATATCCTAAATGCATAGATTAATATTTGATATGAATCATATCCTACAAGGTGTTTGATATACAAATGTGATCGCAAAGGTCTTTATAAGGTATAACTAGTGTTAAGTGTTTTCAGCTGCATAATGCACTCCCTAAGAAGGCCTAGATCAAATTATTTCAACAAGGGAAGACTCCTTTTTTTAGAACATTGTCCCATTCAATTTGTATTATGATTAATAAATCAGTAATTGTACCTAAGACATGTCATAGATAGGTAAAGATTAGTGTATGTGGATGCTAATATCAGATTTAATTAATCATGGCTACGTCAAGGAGATGACGTTACAACTTAGATTGCATAACTGCTCAATTTTCTGTAGGATGTTTCCACTGATTCTATTTCAAATTTTGTGATCTCATTGTAGGGAAAAAGAGGTGTGTGGATAAAATTGCCAATCAGCCTTGCCAACCTTATCCAATCAGCTGTAGAGGTAGCTAAACTCACATATTTCCAGATTTCTTTGGTAGCACAACTAGTCAGATGACTCTGTATTCTTAGTTTAACTTGTCACTAAACTATTATTTCTGGATTGAAATACTTAGTAGAATCGTGTAGTACTTGTTAACTGGAAATAACAACTTTTCTAGGTTTTGATATCAGTTGGTATTAATTTATAACTCTGTCTGAACGCAGTCTTTCCTTTTTCCTTCTTTAAAGAAATGATAAAAGAGTATCCTTCTCTTACTATATAAAATCCCAGGCAAGGTTTATGTACAAGAAGCTGTTTGAAGTAGCTCTGAATCGCTTTTGCTTCATTTTGGTTTAGGAAGGATTCTGGTACCATCATGCAGAAGAAACTTACCTAATGCTTGCGTACTGGCTCCCGAACACGCCTCATACATTGCCTGTAAATGCTACTCATCGTGTGGGCGTTGGAGCTTTTGTAATGAATGACAAAAGAGAGGTACCAAATGACTATGAAAGCACTATTTAAAGGATTCAGATAATCATGCTGTGTTGCTACCTATCTAGCCTTTTAAAATTGACTTTATAGGTAAATTATGTATCTTGTGTCATCGCTAAGACTCAATACTTTTTGCAGGTATTGGTTGTCCAGGAAAAAAGCGGTGTACTTAAGGGCTCTGGTATATGGAAATTTCCAACTGGAGTTGTTGAACCAGTAAAATATTCTGCTCTGGACATGTAGAGATGTTGTTCATAGATCTTTCTTTACCACCTTCTCTCGTTACAATCGTAAAGATCTTGATACATGTAGGGAGAAGATATTAACATTGGAGTTGTAAGAGAAGTGAAAGAAGAGACAGGGGTATGTACTAGCATATGGGTAAACTAATCCTGACAGAATACTATTATAGCTACTCATACTCTTCTTTTTCTTCCTGGATGATGTATTAGGTTGATGCAGAATTCGTCGAGGTACTTGCCTTCAGGTAATGACTGAACCTCATGTTCTTTTTTTTTTGTTCCCCCATCTCTTGAAGATCCATAGTATTATCAGGAAACTTGTGAAAGTCAATCTGATACCAACTTAGCAGTTAATATACATTTATATGACACCTAAGCTGGCTTCTGGTACAGCATGCAAAATATGTGTGTGAGATGATAAGGAGGTTACTGAGATCTGCTGACACGAAACTCCATAACCTTCTGCTAGCAAGAATAATATAGGCAAAAATAAAAATGGAACACGTAGTATCAGAGCAAACGGTAAATGGAAATTAAACAGTGAAACCTTTTCTTTTGATCTATTTCAATGGCTCTACAGTTTTTTGGCAAGAACTATATGTTTAGCTTTAAGTGTGAACTAACTGTTGTCTCCTCATGTGGGTAACCAATGTGCAGGCAGAGCCACAAAGCTTATTTTGAAAAATCAGATCTATTTTTTGTGTGCATCCTAAGGCCACATTCCTTCGACATTACTAAGCAAGAGTCTGAAATCGAGGATGCTCAGGTGATTCAGATCTGCATTTTCAGCATCATGTTGTTTAATGCCGCGCTCAGAAAAGGAGACATCTTCTATTGGTTTATTTCAGTATCTTCTCAACTAGTAGTACTTCTGTGTAAACACTCTGTTGATGCTTCGCTTCTCAAATGCAGTGGATGCCGGTGGAGGAATTTGCGGCACAACCATTCGTCCAGAAACATGAACTGGTGAAGTATATTCTCGAGGTTGGCCTGGCTAAGACCGACAAGGAATACGCAGGATTTTCACCAATCAGCATAAAATCGGCGTTCTCAGAGAAACAGTCCTTGTTTTACATGAACAGGAGGGACCTGGAGAAAGCCTCAGGACCCATCATCAATACACAAAAAGATAGCTGAAATTTCAGTCAGAGTTAGGAAAGGGTCGAAGCACTCGTACCCAATTACTCTGCTGTTCGATTGGTAGCTTGTACGCCTGATTTTGACAGTATGATGCCTGCCCCCTACCATTATATCGATTCAGAAAGAGATATAACCTAGCAGAAGTGCAACGGAAGTTGTTGTACTCGGACATCAAAAAGGAAGATATTATTGCGTTGCGCGTGTTGTTAAATTTGTATCGACGAGCGTACAAATAATGGAACATATCAAAGATTTTTTGTTTTGGTTTTGGTTTTTGTTTCCCTTTGTTGTGCTGCAGCGTCTGTGTAAGACACCGTTGCCGTGTTAGCCCTTTTTTGACATGTCAATGTGAGATACCGTTGTTGTGTTACGTACCTGCGTTTGGATATTTACATAACTTATGTTTTTTTAACACAGTACAGACGGAAACGCTCATATATACGTGCATACATTCACACCTAAAAATGCACACACGCACACCCTATCCCTATGAGCATTTCCAAAAGACTGAGCCGGCATATCCCTGGAGGGTTGGGGATACCACAGTCCCTCTAACCATCCAATCATAAATTAGTTCGCTACTTAACATATGTTTGTAGTATATCTTTGTATTGGATTTTTTTTGAAACTATCACGTCTTTTATAGCAAAATCGAAAACTATACCACGTAATGCCAAAAAATCAAAACTATGACTCCGTCGGCCTCGTCTAAGCCGAAGATGGGCTTTTCGGTCTAATCTCCAATCTCCTCCATTTTTCACTCATTTTCACGTCCAAACTGCAGAATAGGTAGATCGTAGCAATCCTCGGCAGCCTACGGTCATTTTTTTTTTGCTATGGAATAGGTAAAATCTTGACTGGTGTTGTGTTTTTTTCCCCACTTCGGTCCAGCTGATTTTGGTCCACATGTCAGCCAGCCTAAAATCAGGTGAGAATCTCAAGGCCTGTTTAGTTTTTAGCCACATATTGCCACACTTTGACACACCTCACCGTAGACAAGTTTGATTAAGTTAGGTGGGTTTTTACCACATCTAAAGCTTTATGAGCAGTGAACCTCGCATGTCATAGACACAAAAAATGTGATAAGATTCTCTTAGTCAAACCAAAGTGTGGCTACAATTTGAGTAATCAAGTTAGGCAAGTGTGGCAAAAATAATGTGGCAACATAAGGGCATGTTCAATGCAAGGCGCCTAAACAGGCACTTCAACAATAATAAAAAAAGATTTTTTTTATCCTAGCGCCTGTGTGGAGTCCCATCATTCAACACACTAGATCATTGATGGCGCGCGTTGCTGCGCCCATCTATTTGTATAATGAAGTGTGAGGATTTTCTGTAAATATAAGATCACATGAAACATATTAAATTGCATAAATATAATTGTACATTATTCAGTAATATCAAGAACGGTAAAAGAAAGGTTCACACATACAAATTGGCTTGTATAACAACATACAAAACTATTTAGATAGTAAATAGAACTAATCAATACCGCCAAAGAAATAATCATTAGATTGTATATATGGTGCATAAATGACATCTTCACATGCCTCTACGAAGGGCCGCTATGTTTGGAAACAAAGAAGATATAAGTGACTCTAATGCACTTGGTCATTTCTTGTGGAGCGCATCACATTTATGGGACAAAAGTGTTGTCAAAGATTATAATTTTGAAATATCAATTAACGGTATTCTACAGACTAACATACATGCAACGTGGAGATATATAGTAATCATATATTTCATTTTTGTTTTCTTCTTTTGTTAGAGAATAACCATACTGAAAGTTGTATGTAACAACGTGGCAGACCATCAATTCCATTTGATACATGAAAAGCATTACCAAAATGAACCAGCATTGAAAGGGGTGTCGTTAGACTCGCACGAATTAAATAAGGTCCAAACTGAAATGTTAACCAATCGGGAACCGCCTGCATCACAGACAGAAAAGTAGAACTCCCGGTACAGACAACATAATTAATATAGCAAGTAATAGCATGCGTAAGAAGAAAGACAAACCATATTGGAATAAAAGTTATAACAGAAATAAATATGAACATGCGTAAAATGTCAGTGCACCTACATGCTTTTAGTACCTCCTTCTTGAGCTGCTCAAGTTAGATATGGGCTTGGTTATGCATTAGTACTAAAATAAATTTCAGCAAGGAGTCGATCAAATTTTGTTGAATGAGTACTACCTACAGAAAAGATGAAACTTGAATCCTCTTTGACAACATAACATTTATTCAACTGGCAACAACCAAGCTTTCTGCAATTTTGTTAAAAAAGTTTGAGAACAGTTGTGACGCCCGGATAATCAAGCTACAGTAAACCTCTGCTAGTGATGCCACGTCACCTCGATTACTATTGCTAATCTCGCGTTAGTTCGAAACCGATTCAAAGTCAAATTCGAAATATAGGCAAATAGTAAAAATTTTAAATAGCAAAACTAAAATGTTCGGGTTGTGTCAAATAAATCGTAAGTAATTATGGTGGAGAAACCAAACTTTGATAAAATGTTTAAAGGCTCTAAAACAATTAAAACAGTAATGAAAACAATTAAACAAATGCCTATTGAATTTATAAAATGCTAAAACTATTTTATTATGGGTTAAGAATTAATCTCACAGTAGTTTGTTGATAAATACAAATTTAGGCACTAGTGGTACTTTCTATAAAACTAAAAATAAAAGAAACTACAAATAAAAAAAAAAGAAAAGAAAATATAAAACCAGAAAACAAGACTAACAAAGAACAAAAAAAAGAAATAGAAGAAACTCCCCCCCCCCCCGCTGGACCATGGCCCAGCTGGCCTATGGGCCGCCAGGCCGGCCCAGCCGGCCTCCCCATTAACCCCACCCCGACCAAACCCTATCTGCTAATCTCCCCCCCCCACTCGCTCACCCACGATCCCCTCGCTCCTCCTCCCGATCCAATCTGGATCGGGGCCGACTGCGTCGGCCGTCGCCGCGCAGACTCCGCCGCCACCTTGCCGGCACCGCACGGCGCTACCCCCGCCATCACCGGCGCCCGCCTCCTCAACCCCCGCCCCGCGTGGATCCGGTCGCGGCAGCCGACGCCCCCGACGCCCCGCACCTCGTCGCTCGACTACGCCGGACTGCCTCCCCGTCAACCTCGTCGTCTCCGTCATCCTCCCCAAGCCCCATTGCCTTGTCCCCTGTGACCCACCGTGAGGACCCCTCCTCTCCCCCTTTCCCTCTGTCGCCGGCGCCTTTTGCGACGCCCCGGCCTCCTCTACCGCGTGCACGCCCGCGCCGCGCCCGTCGCGGCCCTCTGCTTGTCGCGCCGCTCGGAGACGCGCCCCACGCCTCGCCCTCCCCCCATCTCCGTCGCGCTCCGCCTACGGCCCTGCTTCCCGCGCTCGCCGTCCTCACTCTGCGGCCCCGCCCCTTGCCCGCTCCGCAGCGACCACTGCCTGCTGTTGCTCCCTGCCGGAGCCACCTCCGCCGTCGCGGCCGTCCCCCCCTCGCGCTCGCCTCTCCCTCGCCGTGCATCGCTCGCGCGCGCGTACCACGCCACTCCTGCCCCCTCCCGCACATGCCCCGCTCGCCTCCCTGCTGGACCCCGCCATCGCCGCGACCAGCGCACCGGGGCCGCGCCCATCTGGCTTGGCCAAGGCCAGTCCCTCTCCACGCGGGACCGCGCGCGCCGCCTGCAGGCCGTCCCGGCCACTGGCTTCGCCCTGCCGTGCTCCCTACGGGCAGGCGCCCGCTCCTGGCGCCCCTTGGCCCGAACCGATATGGCCTTTGGGCCACTGACATGGGGCCCCCACCACCAGAACGTTAAAAAAAGAAAAAGAATAACAAAAAATATAATAATTAAAACATTAATTAATTAATTAATTTAAGAATTAATTAACTTAATTAATCTGGATTAGATTAACCTAATCGTTTGGTTAAAACAAATTAACCATGTTTAGTTAACCTGAGACTATGACAAACGGGCCCCATCTACTAACTAATCTGTTAAAGCAAAATGTCCCTATGACAGGTGGGACTGCCCCTTTTACTATTTCTGTGGATAAGATCGAACACACCTTTCAATGACATGTCGGCCCATTATGTCAGTTGGACTAGTCAACCCTCTCATCTTTGACTGTTGACTGCTGACTTGGCAGTCAATAGGGCCCCACATCTCATACACATGCACATGTTGATGGGTACACTCCTGTGTACCCATAGCAATTTATCTGTTTATTAATTCAAATTAAAGTAAATTCAGAAATTCTAGAAAATGTTTAAAACTTAGAAAATTAATAGTAAACAAACCGTAATTCGGATGAAAAAACTTTGTATATGAAAGTTGCTCAGAATGACGAGACGAATTCGGATACGCAACCCGTTCGTCCGCCACGCGTCCCTAGCATAGTGAACCTGCAACATTTCACCTCCGGTTCATCTGTCCGAAAACGCGAAACACCGGGGATACTTTCCCGGATGTTACCCCCCTTCACTGGTATCACCTAATACCGCGTTAGGGCACCCCTAGCACCGTTACTTGTCTTGTCATGTATCGTTATGCATCTGTTTGCATTATATTCATTGTTTCTTCCCCCCTCTTCTTCCGCTAGACACCGAGACCGACGCCGCTGCTACCCAGTACGACTACGGTGTTGACGACCCCTCTCTCTTGCCAGAGCAACCAGGCAAGCCCCTCCTTTGATCACCAGATATCGCCTACTCTTTTCTCTATATTGCTTGCATTAGAGTAGTGTAGCATGTTACTGCTTTCCGTTATTCCTATCCTGATGCATAGCCTGTCCTTGCTTCTACTATTGTTACCATTACCTGCTATCCTACTGCTTAGTATAGGATGCTAGTGTTCCATCAGTGGCCCTACACTCTTGTCTGTCTGCCATGCTATACTACTGGGCCGTGATCACTTCGGGAGGTGATCACGGGCATATACGATATACTTTACACAGTTACATTACCTGTGATACTATTCGGAGATGGGGGCTGAAGGGGCAGGTGGCTCCATCCCGGTAGAGGTGGGTCTGGGTTCCCGACGGCCCCCGACGGTTACTTTGAGGCGGAGCGGCATGGCAGGTTGAGACCACCTAGGAGAGAGGTGGGCCTGGCCCTGGTCGATGTTCGCGGATACTTAACACGTTTAACGAGATCTTGGTGTTTGATCTGAGTCTGGCTACTGGCCTATACGCACTAACCATCTACGCGGGGACAGTTATGGGCACTCGACGTCGTGGTATCAGCCGAAGCACTTCGTGACGCCAGCGACTGAGCGGCGCGCGCCGGGTTGGACCGCGTAACGTGACTTCCTTTGTAATGGAGGTTGCTAGGTCTGCTTTCCAGCCGCGTACGCAACGTGCAGGTGTGCTATGGGCGATGGGCCCAGACCCCTGTGCGCTTAGGTTTAGACCGGCGTGCTGGCCTCTCTGTTGTGCCTAGGTGGGGCTGCGACGTGTTGATCTTCCGCGGTCGGGCATGACCCAGAAAAGTGTGTCCGGCCAAATGGGATCGAGCGTGTTGGGTTATGTGGTGCACCCCTGCAGGGAAGTTAATCTATTTGAATAGCCGTGATCTTCGGTAACATGACGACTTGGAGTTGTACCTTGACCTTATGACAACTAGAACCGGATACTTAATAAAACACACCCTTCCAAGTGCCAGATACAACCGGTGATCGCTCTCTCACAGGGCGACGAGGGGAGGATCATCGGTTAGGATTATGCTACGTGATGATACTTGGAGGACTTCAGTCTACTCTCTTCTACATGCTGCAAGACGGAGGCTGCCAGAAGCGTAGTCTTCGAAAGGACTAGCTATCCCCCTCTTATTCCGGCATTCTGCAGTTCAGTCCACAAATGATAGCCTTATTCCAGTTGATACCAATGCATACATATGTAGTGTAGCTCCTTGCTTGCGAGTACTTTGGATGAGTACTCACGGTTGCTTTCTCCCTCTTTTCCCCCTATCCCTTCTACTTGGTTGTCGCAACCAGATGCTGGAGCCCAGGAGCCAGACGCCACCGTCGACGACGACTCCTACTACACTGGAGGTGCCTACTACTATGTGCTGCCCGCTGACGACGACCAGGAGTAGTTAGGAGGATCCCAGGCAGGAGGCCTGCGCCTCTTTCGATCTGTATCCCAGTTTGTGCTAGCCTTCTTAAGGCAAACTTGTTTAACTTATGTCTGTACTCAGATATTGTTGCTTCCGCTGACTCGTCTATGATCGAGCTCTTGTATTCGAGCCCTCGAGGCCCCTGGCTTGTAATATAATGCTTGTATGACTTATTTTATTTGTAGAGTTGTGTTGTGATATCTTCCCGTGAGTCCCTGATCTTGATCGTACACGTTTGCGTGTATGATTAGTGTACGATTAAATCGGGGGCATCACAACAGTCTAGCCTGATTGGCAAGCTCGCTTCTTGCGTAACTATATTTCATCTGACACAGAGCTATTCCAAGTTTGAGCTATGGCTCCCATTGCAGTGAAACCTTGTTCGACAATACAAAAAAGGTCCTAAATTTATACCCGGCTAGAGCTATTCAGAATTTATCTCTATGAATTATATACTAAGGGGAGACGTACTAAAGAAATAGACATTTAAAGGAATCTGCAGCAAACATTGCCTTCTGCTTAAATTTTTGGCATACCTTCAATCTGTAATAAGCAACATGAGTATTTATGAGGAGTGGGAAAATGAAATGGAAGTATTGAACAGACCTTTGTGTTCTTGAGGCCAGTTTATTAAATATTATACATATTGAGTCTGTACTTTAGAGAGCAAAAAAAAAACTTACCTAATTTATAATCTTCATGTAGTATTACTGCTACTCATAACTCAAAGAGGTGAAAAATAAATTTTGGATGTTGACATATATTGCAACAGAATTCAAGATGCTCATAAACTCTAGTATACTGTACTTGATAATTTGCTTGCTCCGGCATATATAGCATTTGGTTTCGTTTCAGGCACTTAATCGGCTAATATGTAGAAGAGGGGAAACTGTAGGAAGAGCAAGTGGTAAGTACTAAATTTTTCCAACTAAGAAACTTCAGAATCACGTACTAACGGTGGAACCAAGTTTGTGTTCCATTGCTATCTTAGCATCCATCTGAAACTCAATAGATGGTATACGCAGAAGTTGTTTGATTTATAAGATGGAAGGAATTGTTGAATCAGATATTAGAATTACACAAAGTAATCATTTACCTTGATATTTAGAATAACAATATAAAACAACTGATTGCATTTAGATTAGAAGATCAAAATATTTACATGTAACAAATTTATGATTTGTCAGGTAGATGATTCAAAAGTTTTGTCCATGCTCGCTTAGGCCTACTCTTAAAGTAGATAAGTTAAACTGCAGTTAGAGGGCTCGCCTATTAGTTTATCCACATGCAAACAAAGTGAAGTCATTAAGAATCTAGCAAAACTACATTGTAATCTGTTTTGCCATGGTTCTCAAAGCAACTCACATGCATAGTGGGAAATGAGGTCTACCGACACACTGATACAACAAGGCATGACTTTGCTGAAGTAAACAATAATTGAACTTGAACTTATTTCATGCCTAACTCGATGGAACGAAAAGGAACAAACACACATAGAACCGATTCTACCAAAAATATGATAAATATAAACCTTCCTTGTCGTGTAATTAATCATCGTAAAATATGAACCAATGAAAGAAGCATGAAGGAATCACATAGTATAAAAAAAATATGGGATCGCCATAGAGTGAACATAGATAAGAAATTGATTTGGACCGAAGGGATTCCAAATGGCACACACGTCTAGAGGAAAATGCTCAGCTGACAAAAATTCCTAGCTAATAAATTATTACTGTAATCCTGCAACAGCAACCAATACTGTCTGACAGTAACACTCTCTTCCACTTGGAGCAAAGATTCAAGTCTGCTTCATAAAATAAAACTCAGAGCGGGTAACTTCTTGTGTGCAGTACTGAAACATGATCACTAAGACACACTTCCCGCCTTTTCTAGTTGGTTGTTTCCACACAAGAAAGCTACAAAGAACATGACGTGCAGAACACACCTATGAGGATGATGACATGATATCACTAAAGTTGAAAAGAGCAAACCGTAATTATATTTTGCAACAACCAATTACCTATATTAATCAAATGACACCATAGAAAAATTATTAGAAAGAACTACCAATACCTGAACATTAAGTTCCTCCATAAATATTTCCTTTACCTCCTCATAGCACAACGTTTTGACCTGCAACTGGCTCCACCAGAACAGAGAGAAATCGCAGATTGGATGAAATATCGTACGGGGGTGAGTGGAAGACAGCGATAAAAAAAGTTTGCAAAGTTGTATGAAGGTGATTGACTGGTTACCTTGGGAGGAGGGGATTTGACGGCAATGTCTAGAGGAGGAGGGTGTCATGATGCATAGATAAACGCCCAAATCTAATCCTCTTGATCCAGCCCAAATCCCCTTGATTCAGAGCCACAAGGCCAGTGGCGGCAACATACGGCCCTGGATGATAGCGGCGGTGGCGTTCCACATTCCGGATCTGAGCACTCAGGTAGACGGGGAGACGTGTTGTCGTAGTAAGCAAAACGACCGAGGGGGGGGGGGGGGTGCTGCTACCTGGAAAGCTAGCGCTTAGCGGTGGACATTGCTGCTAGTCTGCTAGAGATCAAGAAAGAGGGAGGTGCACCATTGCTTGAGGCTGTGATAGGCGATGATGCAGGGAAGGCTGTGTCGCAGTAGGCTGTAGGATTCCTGCCCAGCCGCCAGGATCGCCATGGCCGTCGCTCCCGCATCGTTCGCGACCTAGCTCGGTCGTCCATGGGAAGAGCCGCCACGCGAGCGAAAGAGACCAGGCTCGCGAGCAGGCCCAGTAGGCCCAATTGAATCTCAGGTACCCAAAAAAACCACCGGAGCAGCGGCCCGAGAAGGTTAGCGATCGTCAGGAAGCCTGTACGTGTGATTTGGGCGCGATTAAGAGCGAATCAAACAGCCAGAAAAGTCTAAAAGAGATAATCCAACTGATAGAAATGCTGATGGCCTGAGAGGGTTGGGAGGGTGTTCAGTTTTAATGCATCTAAATGTACGTAGGCACTTGCCCTCTCGTCAACTGAGTTTGTGTGGAGAAAAGAACGGAGCGCTCGATGCCTCGGCTGGCATCGATGCCACATATTTTCCTTCAATCGACCGGGATTCTAGAATAACTACAGGGAAATCAATCCTAGCACTAATCCTAGCAATCTTTTTTAGCGTCCGCGTTGGAGGTGCCTTAAGGAAAAGATACAGTCACGATCCAAACAACCCTTCAATCCATTTCTTCGTCTACGCCGGGGGAGCAGTGAGACCGACGTCGTAAGTGGGTGAGTCCATGACTAAATGTGTAGTGTGTGGTGAAAAATTTTCCTCTCCCTGAAAGTTCGACCACGACGCTATGTTCGGTCAGAGAAACCGACGAAGAAGAACATTTTCTGCTGTTTGTCGAGTTTGCATTTCTGATTGTGGACTGATCTGTTGCTTTTTTTCATGAACACGCAAGATTGATAGGTGGGCTGATCTGTTGCAATACTTCTCTGAATATGTAAGGGTTTTTTCCTTATAAAAAATCGGGATTAAACCAGGCGGTGAAAGGAGCGGTTCGCCACTAGTAGTTCAAAACTTCAGATAGTCTTTTGGTAACTGACGGCGCTCGGCCGGCTTTTCCACCGTCTCCGCGACTCTTTTGGCGGTGCTTGCTCGGCTGCTCCGCCGCCGGCGCCGCACGGACCGCCGTCTTGCGCCGCTGGCCTTTGCCGCTACACAGCCTTCCCATTTCCCCTGCCCATCGGACGCTGGATGCTCTGCCGTCGGGATGCCTGGACCAGTCGCCACCTCGCCGCTCTCTGCCCGCCAGACACCTGACTGGGTGGCGCTGCGCAGCCACCACAGTATCTACCGCCGGTGCTAGAGAGGGAACCAGGCGTCCGTTGGCTGGACACGGTGATCCAGCCCCATCTAGCACCGACGGGGGACTTCGCCTCCGCCATTCGCTGGTCCTCCTGTGCACACCACCTGCTCGACCAAATGCCCCGCTAGACCAGGGAAGCTGATTCCATGTCCTTCCTGGCATCTGGCCGTGCCCGCCTCCTCCGGGGCATCTCCAGTCACCGGCCACCACAGCAAGGTGCGTGACCTATCCGACATCCTAACGTCCTCTCCTGTGACATAGTAAAAATTGTGCCGCTAATGTTGTGTTTTGCATTTTTTGAACTAGGACGCTACACCACATGCTTCCGGCGTTACAAGGCGCATTTCTTGCTTGACGGAATCGAGGATGCAGCGGAGAGCGCTGCCGGATCGCAGGAACCACCGGTGTCTCTGGCGAAGAGCCTGGCCTCTCTCGCTGAGGAGTCAACCATTGCTGCTCAGAGGCAGCGGAAGCCCCTGTCCCGGATGGAGCGGAAGAGGCTGGCCGAGCTCCGGATAAAAAAGAGGGTCAAGGCGCAGTATTTGAACGGCAAGTTTTACGATCTCATGGGTAAGGTGGTGGCTAGTGCCGATACGTTGGAGGATGCTTACGACATTGTCCGGCTGAATTCTAATGTCGATCTGGCGTCTCCAAGGGACGATGTTTGCTTCATCGCATTGGCTGAGCAGCTCAGAAGCGGAGAGTTTGATATCGCTGTGAATTCTTTCTCAGTAGCTGCAAAGAGGCAAGGAGGAGAGCGCATTGTTCTTCCACGGCTCAACTTGAAAGTTATCCAGGAAGCAGTTAGGGTGGTGCTTGAGGTTGTTTACAGGCCTCAGTTCTCCAAGATATCACATGGTTGTCGGAGTGGGCGAGGATATCACTCAGCTCTGAGGTTCATATCCACTGAAATTGGGTTTCCAGATTGGTGCTTTACTGTCCCTTTGTACAAGGAGGTGGATAGTGATGTGGTCTTGAAGCTTATTTCACAAATACAGGAAAAGATCGTTGATGACCAGTTAGTGGCATTCATGCAAGATATGTTTGATGCCGAGGTGATCAATTTGGTATTTGGAGGGTTTCCCAAGGGCCATGGAGTTCCTCAAGAAGGAGTACTTGCACCAATCCTGATGAATATTTATCTTGACAGTTTTGACCATGAAGTATTTAGGATTTGCATGAAACATGAAGGCCTTTATTCAGGGGCAAAAAATGTTACAGACAACCAGGGCTCCAAGTTGCGTCACTGGTTTAGAAGTCAAATGAAGGATGGGGATCTAAATAATGAAGATCAAACAGAGGGCCAGCCAAACGTGAGATTATATGCTTGCAGATACATGGATGAGATTTTTGTTGCAGTTGTGGGGTCCAGAGACATAGCAGAAACTGTAAAGTCTGAAGTTGTTGATTACTTAAGCAAATCGCTTTACCTGAAAGTTGATGATGGATTGTGTCTTGTGCCAGTAAAAAAGGACTCTTGGGGGTTGCAGTTTGCTGGCACCGTAGTTAAGGCCGCAACAAAAGAAAGTGCTGCGCTGAAAACTGTTCACAAGCTGAAGGAGAAGGTCCGTTTATTTGCTTGTCAGAAGCAAGAGATATGGGATGCTATGAATCTTAGGTTAGGAAAGAAGTGGTTGGCATATGGTTTGAGGAGGGTAAAGGAGTCTGAGATCAAGTCACTTGGTCTCAGTACTCCGTTGCTGGATCACATTGCACAATTTAGGAAAGAGGGCATGAAGACAGATCATTGGTTCAAAACTTTACTCAAGGTATGGATGCAGGACATCAATGCCAAAAATGAAGCTAATGAGGAGGTGCTCCTGTCAAAATACATTGCTGAACCAGCACTTCCGCAGGAACTCAGAGATGCTTTTAACAACTTTCAGAAGCAAGCTAATGATTATATCTCATCAGAAACTGCTGCTACAGAAGCACTGTTGTCCAGCTTGAAGAATAAGGAATCAATGTATACCTGCCCTGATGATGCTGCCATTAAGATTTATGCGCCTCTTAGTTATATCAAGAAGTGCCTCAATCGCTATGGTGTAACTAATCTTGAAGGTTTCCCTAAACATGTTTCAGCCCTTGTTTTGCAAGATGATGAGCTAATCATAAGTTGGTTTGCAGGAATAATTCATCGTTGGGTAAGATGGTTCTCTGAGGTTGACAATTTTAAAGAGCTTCAACTTATGTTAGTTGAATGTGTCAGGAAATCTTGCATTCGGACACTATCTGCAAAGTACCGAATGTACGAAAAATTGACAGAAAAGCGGTTTGAACTTGATGATTATGGCATTCCAATGGTCGAGGACTTTGAGGCAATGATAGCACAGCTAGAACCTAGTTCTTCCTCAGTTTCCGCTGATGAAGCTCTGACGTATGGCATTTCTAGTAGTGGCTTATGTGTGCTCACCCTCTCAAGAGTTAGAGTCCCTGCTCGGAAATTCAACTGCTTTGTCATGGGCTGCCAATCTTCATCACCAAGTTTGTACATTATTCATGTGAAGGAGAAACAGCGGTTTCCAGGATGGAGGACAGGTTTCTCATCATCAATTCATGGGAGTTTAAATGGCAGACGAATTGGGTTGTGTACCCAACATGTTAAAGATCTATATCTAGGGCAAATCTCCCTTCAGTCAGTTGATTTTGGTGTGCTGATTAGATGACTATAAGATGACCCTGAGGTTTTCAGTTTGAGAATATTGTTCCCTTTTATTTTTTTGCAAATTTTAGCTGCTCCCATGATTCTCTGAAATAATTTCTTTTGCAAAGTAAATTTACTGTTTTAGATTAATTGACCATTATTTCAAGAAGCACACATGTCACATGTGCAAAGAGTATTGGAAGATTTATAAACTCTGTCCAAAATTTCAAAAGTGCCTCTACAAATTCAGAAAGTATATTTGTATTTTGAGGGAAACATTGCTTTAACCTGATGCATCTCTATTCTGAATCTCCGTAAACTAAGTTCATTAGCTGCCCTCTTCTAATCACAATGACTCTCTACTGCTATTAAGTATTAACACTTACTTGCTCGAGACTTCCCTTCAGGAATCGGTGAGCTAGAAAACTTTGGTGCCATCGTGCAAGTCTGGCCAAGCTTTGGGTGCTCTGTATGTGTCACTTTGATGACATGAAACTTCTCATATTCTTTCTCAATGGTTTCTTCAATCAGGCTGCTCTCTAAGTTTCCTTTGTGCCTGGGGTGTTCCTGGGCTTTCTGTATCATTTACATCTTGTAGGGTCCCATGATTAAACTGTACTGAATGTTCAGTGACGATTTTAAACTTGGACTTGCTGAATTTTCCTTCAGGGTCATGGTCACGGCACTCTGATTCCAAGAGGCTGGACGTTTGCTGTTCCAAGGTCATGAATTACATGACCATCCAAGTTCAATCAATAACTATGCTGCTGGCAAAGAAGGCATCAAGGGTTCACCGCCATGAGGGTCCGCCAATTGTTTTAGTCGCTCTCAAGGATTATCAGGTTAGTTGGGGTACTGATGTTCATATATATGTTTCATATTGATTATGATCTGGTTTCATCTCCAAAGAACTGAAGGAATGATTGCAAACAATATCAGCTAATGAACATGGAGTAGTCCAGGAAATCTCATATTGTCCATTTATTTGTTCCACCTGGAAATAAAGAAGCTAAACAATTAGCAGCTCTAAGAACAAGCATAACTTAACATCACATGCACGCTCTTGCTTCTTTACCATTTGTTTTGTTACTGTCTTATAATCTATTAAAGGTTAGTGCTCTCAACTTATGTCACTGGAATGCATTTGAATCTGGTTAGTTTTAGTTATTTCATACCGTGATGGATTGCAACAGATCACATTATTAAACACCAAATCATTTCTATGTAGCCATAGCAATGCCATCCCACCTGGATAAGGACCCAGGTTGTCACCAAGGCCACATAGCTAAGTGCAAAACATGTTTGGAAGAGCAAAGAGTGGGCACGCATAAATTAGATGTCACCTGGATCTGTTTAGAAGAACGATGATAAAGGAGAAGATGACAAAATAATTTCGATCACACGTACAGAGTCACAGTACAGTACACCCACGGGTCGGTGGGTGGAAATAGTCCAAATAGTGTGTCTACCACACGGTACGTCAAATAGTGCAAGTAGGACCAACCGTGTGTGTCTGTGTGGTACCAAGGCAAATACAGCTAACTGGAAAGATGCTACCTACTGGAGGTCACTTCTAATTTGGAGCGTTCTTATCGCCAATGGTTTCTTCCTCCTTCATCAGGCCTATGGAACTCTGAGCAACGCCGGCCTGAGCTGCCATCAAATTTGCAAGTTGGGCGACCTCCCGTTTGCCGGAGTGATGGATGCCGCGGTGCACGTCCTCGTGTTCCCCTGGCCAAGGCAGGGACACATCAACCCCATGCTCCATTTCGCCACCGCCCTCGTCGATGCCGGCCTCCAAGTCACCTTCCTCCACACCGAGCACAACCTCCGCCGTCTTCCCCAGGCGCCTCTGCCACCGCGCCTACGCTTGCTTTCCATCCCTGACGGACTCCCCGACGACCACCCTCGCAGCTTCTTGGAGCTTCTGGAGTCCATGCGGAAGACCAGCAGCGCCGCATACCGTGCCCTGCTCTTGTCCGCCGACGCGCCGGTGACATGCGTTGTTGCCGATGGCACCATGCCGTTCGCCATCGATGTCGCCGAGGAGCTTGGCATCCCGGCGCTCGCCTTCGCCACGCACAGCGCCTGCAGCTACCTGGCGCTCCTGTCTATGCCCAAGCTCGTTGAGCTCGGCGAGACCCCCTTCCCTGCGGATGACCTGGTGTGCGGCGTTCCGGGGATGGAGGGCTTCCTCCGGCGCCGAGATCTTCCTCGTGGACTCTACTGCACTGAACAAGGCGAGGGAGACCCCTGGATGCTCAAGCTTGCCGAGGTCACCGCTCGCTCCAGCAAGGCATGTGCGCTCATACTCAACACCACCACGTCCATGGAGCAGCCAGCGCTCGCCCACATTGCGTCGCGCACAAGTGACGTCTTCGCTGTAGGCCCACTGCATGCCAGGTCAAGGCTCACCGCAAGCGCAAGCCTGTGGCAGGAGGACGACGGGTGCATGGCGTGGCTGGACAGCCACGAGGACCAGTCCGTCGTGTATGTGAGCCTGGGGAGCCGCGCGGTGATCACGCATGAGCAGTTCACTGAGTTCCTCTCCGGCCTGGTAGCTACTGGATATGCCTTCCTCTGGGCGCTCCGGCCGGACATGGTCCAGATGACCAGCTCCACGCTCCTCCGAGAAGCCATCGGGGCAGTGGAGGGCGGCAAGGCACACGTTGTCGAGTGGGCTCCTCAGCGGGACGTGCTGCGGCACCGGGCGGTGGGCTGCTTCCTGACACACGCCGGATGGAACTCGACGCTGGAGTGCGCCATGGAAGGCGTGCCGATGGTGTGCTGGCCCTTCTTCTCCGACCAGCAGATCAACAGCCGCTTCGTGGGCGCCGTGTGGAGGACGGGGCTGGACACGAAGGACGTCTGCGACAGAGGCGTCGTTGAGAGGACGGTGAGGGAGGCCATGGTGTCCGACGAGATCAGGGGGGTGGCCCAAGCTATGGCGCAGCAGTTGAGGCTGGATGTCGCGCAGGTGGGGTCGTCGTCGTCCGAGTTGGAGCGGCTCGTCCGCTTCATCAGGGAGCTCAGCATCAGGTCCTGTTGAAGCCCAGAACTAATGAAGACTAGCACAGCCTCTCACGCACTACATGTTCAGTTTCATACTTATTCAGTCTCAGAACTTATTCTAGCATTTCCCGAACATATATATGGAAGATGAGGAAATTGTAAGAGGAACTCAGTCTGTTGAGTTGACACCATTTCAAGGCAGTTCCCCGCAATTATGTTCTTGTGATCTAAATTCAAATGTACCAATTTTTACTTTGGTAGTCACTTGGTTCTACTTTGTAAGGGGAAAATTATGCTTATTAGTACCAGCAAGTCCTCATGAGAAACACAGCTTCTTATGAGCATGCATGAGCATCTTTCTATTCAAGTACGACTGGTTAAGTGCTTATGTTCTATATATAGTTAGAGGCTTAGAGCATATAGTATAAACTGCGGTTTTGAAGAGCCCTCCCCTATGCAACTGTTACTGAGAAGGTGACAACCGCCAACGTTGAGCTGCTACAAAGGCAGGCTCAGAAGGTAACGCGCCGACGGCTCCAACTGGGGCGGAGGTTAACAGCAAAACCGGAGAGAACCCCATGGCATCGATCCGGTGGAGGGGCGAGGACAACCGGCAGCGCGGCCGACGAGCTGACGGCGGTGCGCAGCGGGGCGGAGGAGGGGAGGACGATGCGCAGGCCTCGCGCGAGAGGAGCAGCTGCTGCCTGCTGGGCTTGGCCAGCGAACTACGTCCCGTCCATGACTCGTATCGGTCCACCCGTGTCCGACTCCGGTCGTGGCCACAAGCCCGACTTCGACTTGCTTTGCCGGTCCTGGTGTACGAGCATATATCAATTGAAGAGAGGGCCAGGCCATGGTGTACCAGCATCGCAGACAAGCGCTTTACGTTAGTTCCTGGTTTTTCGTTGGCGAAAGAGTTGGCCAGCAGTAGTAGCCGGGATCGATGAAGCTTCTTCCGGCCGCCCTCGGCCTCGTCCTCCTCCTGCTCGTTCTGAATCCCAATGGCGTGGAGGCCCGGCCAGCCCCGGCTGGTGGCCATCAGAAGAAGGCGTCGAGCGCTACCTTCTTCGTCTTCGGGGATGACTTCGCCGACAACGGGAACCTTCCTCTGACCGACCCAGTCACCAGGATGTCGAGGCAATGGGCCTACCCCTACGGCTCCAACTACATCGATGCCGATGGGTTTCCGCGGCCGAATACTCCGTCCGGCCGCTTCTCAAACTATAAAATCCAGTCGGATTTCATCGGTAAGTACTACTCATATTATAATCTCATGTTATGCTGTAATCTATGGTGCATCACAATTATAACCATACTCGTTGTTTATTGATAACTTGCAGCAACAATGCTGGGATTGGAGGAAGCCCCTCCGGCGCATGCCCGCACGGCAGAGAAAACCTGCGACCCATCCGGCATGACCTTTGCTACCGGTGGTGCAGGCGTGTTGGACAGTACATCACACGAGGTCCCCGCCCTCGCCAAGCAGGTCGACACTTTTAGGAAGATGGTCAAGGACGGGACCATCATGGAGAATCAATTGAGTCGCTCCGTAGCGCTCGTGGCCTTCTTTGGCAATGACTATGCAGGCACTGGCGTCATTGGCATAAGTAGGCACTGGCGTCATTGGCATAAGTAGCCCCAGCGATGTGAGTATCATATCAACGCACAATGTATATATGCATACACTAATTTGATGTATCTTACTAACTTACAATTTTCATATATGCGATGTAGATTAATGCTTATATTGGAAAGGTGACAAAAGAGATTGCAGCTAATGTGGATCAATTGTTGAAGCTTGGGGTGACAAAGGTTCTTGTCAATAACTTGCACCCTATCGGTTGCACGCCATCACACACCCGAACCAACAACTACACCACGTGTGATATTCTTGAAAACTTGGGTGCATCAATCCACAACGATAATCTGAAACAAGTTATGGCATCAAAGAAGAATGTCTACATCATCGACGTGTACACGGCCTTTGCCAATATTGTGGATCATGCAGCAGGTATGTATCTACAAGCATTCACAAGGGTCTCATTATTTTAGAATTATCTTAATCTAATTAGATGGGGTTTGATTGTGTACTTAAAATACTTTATCTGAACATTTTCAATTTCATGTGCATTAATGTAGGCAAAGGCTCAGAGATGTCCAAACAATTCAAGCGCAAACAATCGCCGTGCTGCGAGACTTTGAATTCGAATGGTTACTGCGGACAGCAGGGCGAGTCATCCGCGGAGCTTCTGTACACAGTGTGTGACAAGTCGAGCAAATTCTTCTATTGGGACGACATGCACCCAACACATGCAGGATGGGAAGCTGTCATGAAACAGTTGGAAAAACCCTTGAGGGAGTTTGTAAACCGAGCGTAGGCAGCTAGGCTTTATGTATTTGCGTAGATCTTTGTATCTATGATGACAACCTTTTGATTGTATTTGATAGTTTCATGTATTTCAAAGACTGGGATTTTCCCGATTCCATGATGAATATTATACTGTATTTGCATCTTTTTTGTGAAGACTATATTTATAAGAAGTAACTAATGTCATATGCCACATCTACAATAAAGATGTGTTCTAGCTATACAAATCGAGTACTTGCCTATATACAGCTCAATAAGCTCAAGGCAATTTTCACACCGGTTGATTCTTGTGTTGTCGGCTTGGTAGTATACCGGGTCGGCATCTTCTACGGGTGACAGGTGCCTTATCTTTGAACTCGGCACTAAGGAGGGTAAATTTGCCTATGAATATGAGTATTTGTAGGTGTCCACTTCTTTGTGTTTGTGTGCAGTGCCCAAACCTGCTCAACAAATCATGTTAGAAAAACCTGGACATAACTCTATACCCGTGCAACCAGACCCAACAGTCCAGTTGGCGAGGTCAATAGCTTTTTCTTTGAACAATCCGTCGCGGTTCACTAACCTATTGCCATCTCAGAGTGGCCTTTTTTTCAAACATCCAAACAGTAGTTCACTAACCCCAAGTCATGGTGCAGCAGTTGAGGCTGGATGTCGCCGGGGCGGGGTCGTTGTCGTCTTGAGTTGGAGCGGCTCGTTCGCTTCATCAGGGAGCTCAGCAGCATCAGGTCCTGTCTGAATCCTAGGGTTACTGAAGACTAGCACAGGCTACGTTGGCCTCTCATGCACTACATGTAAAATAATGGCAATTCTTGAGTTATGCGGACTGATCATGTTTTTCTCAGAAAAATTTACGCAGCGCGATCAAGTTATATCTGCAGTTCACTTGCGGAGATGCTTCATCAAAGAGTAATTTGCTGTTCAGCAGTCAAGCGATGCATGTTATTTCTGATGAATTATGTACGTATCATTTAAATCTTGTAGGTTCCCATGATGCTTTGGGGTTATTGTGATTGCAATGTCTGGAGTTTCCTTTTATTTCTTTGTCCTTGTTCATCGGTGTAGGATCCAAGAATATGCAGATGATAAGTGGCAAAGGAAGCAGTGAAATCTGAAGAGGCAAATCATTATTGTAGGTGTTTTACTATAGAGCAGATGTTGCTTCATCAGAAGAAAACACAGGGCATTAATATTTCACTTTTCAAAGGTGAGATTTATCTGCAGACCCTCACTGTAAGTGTTACTAGGGGGTAGATGTCACTTGATTGGACGAAGACACATATATTTGACAGTGTAGTTTCTCAACGGTAAGATTTCTTCTCTTCATGTCTTAGTTTGGAGTAAACTACATGGTTAGTACCCAAAGTTGTCACGGAAGTTCAGTTTCATACGTCAACTTAATCTAAGCATTTCCCGAACATATATATATATGGAAGATGAGGAAATGTAAGTAGAATTCAGTCTGCTGACTTGACACCATTTCAAGGCAATTCCCCGCCATTATGTTCTTTTGATCTAAATTCAAATGTACCATTTTTTTTACTTTGGTAGTCACTTTTTCGACAGGGGAAATATATTAATATTGCGGAGATATCAATTACACCCAGCCTCTGCACCAACAAAATGTCGCAAAGACATTCATGATGCACACAGCCTGAAAAAAAACAAAAAAGAAAGAAAAAAACAAAGGCCCGGCCACAGTGATCAACTCCTCTCAGCAGCAGCACTCAAACCATCACCAAAGACAACACCTGGAAAACAAGAAATGTCTCCAAAAGCGATGCCTCCAAGAAAGAAATAGTGCACAAGCGCCGTCGTTGCCCGATCCGAGATCTTAGGTTTTCACCCAGGAGAAAGTCTGAGCTCTCAAAATAACACCTTCGGCAAGGCAGTTGTGAGGCACAACCAATGAAGGTCAGACCTTAGGTTTTCACCCTGAAAGTCACGACTCGGTACTCGAGGAGCAACACCAAAAATGAAGTCCTCCCATGCTGCCGCGGTGCCGCCCCCACTTGCCACTGCTACTCCTAAAAGTTATCAAACACCAGGCTAACAGGTACCGTGTCCAGAGTGGACGGGAAGTCCCGCAAACCAATTTCGAGCACCGGCCTGTCAAGCAAAGCCTCCATTGCTACCAAGGCCCCCCCTAAGGAAATATGCCCTAGAGGCAATAATAAAGTTGTTATTTATATTTCCTTATATCATGATAAATGTTTATTATTCATACTAGAATTGTATTAATTGGAAACTTGATACATGTGTGCATAGACAAAATACAGTGTCCCTAGTAAGCCTTGAAGGAAATATGCCCTAGAGGCAATAATAAAGTTATTATTTATTTCCTTATATCATGATAAATGTTTATTATTCATGCTAGAATTGTATTAACCGGAAACATAATACATGTGTGAATACATAGACAAACATAGTGTCACTAGTATGCCTCTACTTGACTAGCTCGTTGATTAAAGATGGTTATGTTTCCTAACCATAGACATGAGTTGTCATTTGATTAACGGGATCACATCATTAGGAGAATGATGTGATTGACTTGACCCATTTCCGTTAGCTTAGCACTTGATCGTTTAGTTTGTTGCTATTGCTTTCTTCATGACTTATACATGTTCCTATGACTATGAGATTATGCAACTCCCGTTTACCGGAGGAACACTTTGTGTGCTACCAAACGTCACAACGTAACTGGGTGATTATAAAGGTGCTCTACAGGTGTCTCCGAAGGTACTTGTTGGGTTGGCGTATTTCGAGATTAGGATTTGTCACTCCGATTGTCGGAGAGGTATCTCTGGGCCCTCTCGGTAATGCACATCACATAAGCCTTGCAAGCATTGCAACTAATAAGTTAGTTGCGGGATGATGTATTACGGAACGAGTAAAGAGACTTGCCGGTAACGAGATTGAACTAGGTATTGAGATACCGACGATCAAATCTCGGGCAAGTAACATACCGATGACAAAGGGAACAACGTATGTTGTTATGCGGTCTGACCGATAAAAGATCTTCGTAGAATATGTGGGAGCCAATATGAGCATCCAGGTTCCGCTATTGGTTATTGACCGGAGACGTGTCTCGGTCATGTCTACATTGTTCTCGAACCCGTAGGGTCCGCACGCTTAACGTTACGATGACAGTTTCATTATGAGTTTATATATTTTGATGTACCGAAGGTTGTTCGGAGTCCCGGATATGATCACGGACATGACGAGGAGTCTCGAAATGGTCGAGACATAAAGATCGATATATTGGACGGCTATATTCGGACACCGGAAGTGTTTCGGGTGATTTCGGAGAAAACCGGAGTGCCGGAAGGGTTACCGGAACCCCCCGGGGAAGTATTGGGCCTTAGTGGGCCTGAGGGGAGAGAGAGGGCAGCAGCCCAGGAGGTGGCGCGCCCCCTCCCATGGGGAGTCCGAATTGGACTAGGGGAGGGGGCGCGGCCCCTCTTTCCCTCTCCCTCTCCCTCTCTTTCCTTCCCCCTTCCCTCTTCCTAGTTGGACTAGGAAAGGGGAGTCCTACTCCTACTAGGAGGAGGACTCCCCCCTCCTTGGCGCGCCTCAAGGGCCGGCCGGCCTCCCCCCTTGCTCCTTTATATACAGGGGCAGGGGGGCACCTCTAGACACACAAGTTGATCTTCGTGATCGTTCTCTTAGCCGTGTGCGGTGCCCCCCTCCACCATAATCCTCGATAATATTGTAGCGGTGCTTAGGCGAAGCCCTGCGACGGTAGAACATCAAGATCGTCACCACGCCGTCGTGCTGACGGAACTCTTCCCCGACACTTTGCTGGATCGGAGTCCGGGGATCGTCATCGAGCTGAACGTGTGCTAGAACTCGGAGGTGCCGTAGTTTCGGTGCTTGATCGGTCGGGCCGTGAAGACGTACGACTACATCAACCGCGTTGTGCTAACGCTTCCGCTTCCGGTCTACGAGGGTACGTAGACAACACTCTCCCCTCTCGTTGCTATGCATCACCATGATCTTGCGTGTGCGTAGGAATTTTTTTGAAATTACTACGTTCCCCAACAGTGGCATCCGAGCCTAGGTTTTATGCGTTGATGTTGTGCACGAGTAGAACACAAGTGAGTTGTGGGCGATATAAGTCATACTGCTTACCAGCATGTCATACTTTGGTTCGGCGGTATTGTTGGATGAAGCGGCCCGGACCGACATTACGCGTACGCTTACGCGAGACTGGTTCTACCGACGTGCTTTGCACACAGGTGGCTGGCGGGTGTCAGTTTCTCCAACTTTAGTTGAACCAAGTGTGGCTACGCCCGGTCCTTGCGAAGGTTAAAACAGCACCAACTTGACAAACTATCGTTGTGGTTTTGATGCGTAGGTAAGAACGGTTCTTGCTAAGCCCGTAGCAGCCACGTAAAACTTGCAACAACAAAGTAGAGGACGTCTAACTTGTTTTTGCAGGGCATGTTGTGATGTGATATGGTCAAGACATGATGCTAAATTTTATTGTATGAGATGATCATGTTTTGTAACCGAGTTATCGGCAACTGGCAGGAGCCATATGGTTGTCGCTTTATTGTATGCAATGCAATTGCGCTGTAATGCTTTACTTTATCACTAAGCGGTAGCGATAGTCGTGGAAGCATAAGATTGGCGAGACGACAACGATGCTACGATGGTGATCAAGGTGTCGCGCCGGTGACGATGGTGATCATGACGGTGTTTCGAAGATGGAGATCACAAGCACAAGATGATGATGGCCATATCATATCACTTATATTGATTGCATGTGATGTTTATCTTTTATGCATCTTATCTTGCTTTGATTGACGGTAGCATTATAAGATGATCCCTCACTAAATTATCAAAGTATAAGTGTTCTCCCTGAGTATGCACCGTTGCGAAAGTTCTTCGTGCTGAGACACCACGTGATGATCGGGTGTGATAGGCTCTACGTTCAAATACAACGGGTGCAAAACAGTTGCACACGCGGAATACTCAGGTTTAACTTGACGAGCCTAGCATATAACAGATATGGCCTCGGAACACGGAGACCGAAAGGTCGAGCGTGAATCATATAGTAGATATGATCAACATATTGATGTTCACCATTGATACTACTCCATCTCACGTGATGATCGGACATGGTTTAGTTGATTTGGATCACGTGATCACTTAGAGGATTAGAGGGATATCTTTCTAAGTGGGAGTTCTTAAGTAATATGATTAATTGAACTTAAATTTATCATGAACTTAGTACCTGATAGTATCTTGCTTGTCTATGTTTGATTGTAGATAGATGGCTCGTGCTGTTGTTCCGTTGAATTTTAATGCGTTCCTTGAGAAAGCAAAGTTGAAAGATGATGGTAGCAATTACACGGACTGGGTCCGTAACTTGAGGATTATCCTCATTGCTGCACAGAAGAATTACGTCCTGGAAGCACCGCTAAGTGCCAAGCCTGCTGCAGGAGCAACACCAGATGTTATGAACGTCTGGCAGAGCAAAGCTGATGACTACTCGATAGTTCAGTGTGCCATGCTTTACGGCTTAGAACCGGGTCTTCAACGACGTTTTGAACGTCATGGAGCATATGAGATGTTCCAGGAGTTGAAGTTAATATTTCAAGCAAATGCCCGGATTGAGAGATATGAAGTCTCCAATAAGTTCTATAGCTGCAAGATGGAGGAGAATAGTTCTGTCAGTGAACATATACTCAAAATGTCTGGGTATCATAATCACTTGACTCAACTGGGGGTTAATCTTCCTGTTGATAGTGTCATTGACAGAGTTCTTCAATCACTGCCACCAAGCTACAAAAGCTTCGTGATGAACTATAATATGCAAGGGATGAATAAGACTATTCCTGAGCTCTTCGCAATGCTAAAAGCCGCGGAGGTAGAAATCAAGAAGGAGCATCAAGTGTTGATGGTCAATAAGACCACCAGTTTCAAGAAAAAGGGCAAAGGGAAGAAGAAAGGGAACTTCAAGAAGAACAGCAAACAAGTTGCTGCTCAGGAGAAGAAACCCAAGTCTGGACCTAAGCCTGAAACTGAGTGCTTCTACTGCAAGCAGACTGGTCACTGGAAGCGGAACTGCCCCAAGTATTTGGCGGATAAGAAGGATGGCAAAGTGAACAAAGGTATATGTGATATACATGTTATTGATGTGTACCTTACTAATGCTCGCAGTAGCACCTGGGTATTTGATACTGGTTCTGTTGCTAACATTTGCAACTCGAAACAGGGGCTACGGATCAAGCGAAGATTGGCTAAGGACGAGGTGACGATGCGCGTGGGAAATGGTTCCAAAGTCGATGTGATCGCGGTCGGCACGCTACCTCTACATCTACCTTCGGGATTAGTATTAGACCTAAATAATTGTTATTTGGTGCCAGCGTTGAGCATGAACATTATATCTGGATCTTGTTTGATGCGAGACGGTTATTCATTTAAATCAGAGAATAATGGTTGTTCTATTTATATGAGTAATATCTTTTATGGTCATGCACCCTTGAAGAGTGGTCTATTTTTGATGAATCTCGATAGTAGTGATACACATATTCATAATGTTGAAATCAAAAGATGCAGAGTTGATAATGATAGTGCAACTTATTTGTGGCACTGCCGTTTAGGTCATATCGGTATAAAGCGCATGAAGAAACTCCATACTGATGGACTTTTGGAACCACTTGATTATGAATCACTTGGTACTTGCGAACCGTGCCTCATGGGTAAGATGACTAAAACGCCGTTCTCCGGTACTATGGAGAGAGCAACGGATTTGTTGGAAATCATACATACAGATGTATGTGGTCCAATGAATGTTGAGGCTCGTGGCGGATATCGTTATTTTCTCACCTTCACAGATGATTTAAGCAGATATGGGTATATCTACTTAATGAAACATAAGTCTGAAACATTTGAAAAGTTCAAAGAATTTCAGAGTGAAGTTGAAAATCATCGTAACAAGAAAATAAAGTTTCTACGATCTGATCGTGGAGGAGAATATTTGAGTTACGAGTTTGGTCTACATTTGAAACAATGCGGAATAGTTTCGCAACTCACGCCACCCGGAACACCACAGCGTAATGGTGTGTCCGAACGTCGTAATCGTACTTTATTAGATATGGTGCGATCTATGATGTCTCTTACTGATTTACCGTTATCATTTTGGGGTTATGCTTTAGAGACGGCTGCATTCACGTTAAATAGGACACCATCGAAATCCGTTGAGACGACGCCTTATGAACTGTGGTTTGGCAAGAAACCAAAGTTGTCGTTTCTGAAAGTTTGGGGCTGCGATGCTTATGTGAAAAAGCTTCAACCTGATAAGCTCGAACCCAAATCGGAGAAATGTGTCTTCATAGGATACCCAAAGGAGACTGTTGGGTACACCTTCTATCACAGATCCGAAGGCAAGACTTTTGTTGCTAAATTCGGAGTTTTTCTAGAGAAGGAGTTTCTCTCGAAAGAAGTGAGTGGGAGAAAAGTAGAACTTGATGAGGTAACTGTACCTACTCCCTTATTGGAAAGTAGTACATCACAGAAACCGGTTTCTGTGACACCTACACCAATTAGTGAGGAAGCTAATGATAATGATCATGAAACTTCAGATCAAGTTACTACCGAACCTCGTAGATCAACCAGAGTAAGATCCGCACCAGAGTGGTACGGTAATCCTGTTCTGGAAGTCATGCTACTAGATCATGATGAACCTACGAACTATGAAGAAGCGATGGTGAGCCCAGATTCCGCAAAATGGCTAGAAGCCATGAAATCTGAGATGGGATCCATGTATGAGAACAAAGTGTGGACTTTGGTTGACTTGCCCGTTGATCGGCAAGCAATTGAGAATAAATGGATCTTCAAGAAGAAGACTGACGCTGACGGTAATGTTACTGTCTATAAAGCTCGACTTGTTGCAAAAGGTTTTCGACAAGTTCAAGGGATTGACTACGATGAGACCTTCTCACCCGTAGCGATGCTTAAGTCTGTCCGAATCATGTTAGCAATTGCCGCATTTTATGATTATGAAATTTGGCAAATGGATGTCAAAACTGCATTCCTGAATGGATTTCTGGAAGAAGAGTTGTATATGATGCAACCAGAAGGTTTTGTCGATCCAAAGGGAGCTAACAAAGTGTGCAAGCTCCAGCGATCCATTTATGGACTGGTGCAAGCCTCTCGGAGTTGGAATAAACGCTTTGATAGTGTGATCAAAGCATTTGGTTTTGTACAGACTTTTGGAGAAGCCTGTATTTACAAGAAAGTGAGTGGGAGCTCTGTAGCATTTCTGATATTATATGTGGATGACATATTATTGATTGGAAATGATATAGAATTTCTGAATAGCATAAAGGGATACTTGAATAAGAGTTTTTCAATGAAAGACCTCGGTGAAGCTGCTTACATATTGGGCATTAAGATCTATAGAGATAGATCAAGACGCTTAATTGGACTTTCACAAAGCACATACCTTGACAAGGTTTTGAAGAAGTTCAAAATGGATCAAGCAAAGAAAGGGTTCTTGCCTGTGTTACAAGGTGTGAAATTGAGTAAGACTCAATGTCCGACCACCGCAGAAGATAGAGAGAAAATGAAAGATGTTCCCTATGCTTCAGCCATAGGCTCTATCATGTATGCAATGCTGTGTACCAGACCTGATGTGTGCCTTGCTATAAGTCTAGCAGGGAGGTACCAAAGTAATCCAGGAGTGGATCACTGGACAGCGGTCAAGAACATCCTGAAATACCTGAAAAGGACTAAGGATATGTTTCTCATATATGGAGGTGACAAAGAGCTCATCGTAAATGGTTACGTTGATGCAAGCTTTGACACTGATCCGGACGATTCTAAATCGCAAACCGGATACGTGTTTTTACTGAACGGTGGAGCTGTCAGTTGGTGCAGTTCTAAACAAAGCGTCGTGGCGGGATCTACATGTGAAGCAGAGTACATAGCTGCTTCGGAAGCAGCAAATGAAGGAGTCTGGATGAAGGAGTTCATATCCGATCTAGGTGTCATACCTAGTGCATCGGGTCCAATGAAAATCTTTTGTGACAATACTGGTGCAATTGCCTTGGCAAAGGAATCCAGATTTCACAAGAGAACCAAGCACATCAAGAGACGCTTCAATTCCATTCGGGATTTAGTCCAAGTGGGAGACATAGAAATTTGCAAGATACATACGGATCTGAATGTTGCAGACCCGCTGACTAAGCCTCTTCCACGAGCAAAACATGATCAGCACCAAGGCTCCATGGGTGTTAGAATCATTACTGTGTAATCTAGATTATTGACTCTAGTGCAAGTGGGAGACTGAAGGAAATATGCCCTAGAGGCAATAATAAAGTTATTATTTATTTCCTTATATCATGATAAATGTTTATTATTCATGCTAGAATTGTATTAACCGGAAACATAATACATGTGTGAATACATAGACAAACATAGTGTCACTAGTATGCCTCTACTTGACTAGCTCGTTGATCAAAGATGGTTATGTTTCCTAACCATAGACATGAGTTGTCATTTGATTAACGGGATCACATCATTAGGAGAATGATGTGATTGACTTGACCCATTCCGTTAGCATAGCACTTGATCGTTTAGTTTGTTGCTATTGCTTTCTTCATGACTTATACATGTTCCTATGACTATGAGATTATGCAACTCCCGTTTACCGGAGGAACACTTTTTGTGCCACCAAACGTCACAACGTAACTGGGTGATTATAAAGGTGCTCTACAGGTGTCTCCGAAGGTACTTGTTGGGTTGGCGTATTTCGAGATTAGGATTTGTCACTCCGATTGTCGGAGAGGTATCTCTGGGCCCTCTCGGTAATGCACATCACATAAGCCTTGCAAGCATTGCAACTAATAAGTTAGTTGCGGGATGATGTATTACGGAACGAGTAAAGAGACTTGCCGGTAACGAGATTGAACTAGGTATTGAGATACCGACGATCAAATCTCGGGCAAGTAACATACCGATGACAAAGGGAACAACGTATGTTGTTATGCGGTCTGACCGATAAAAGATCTTCGTAGAATATGTGGGAGCCAATATGAGCATCCAGGTTCCGCTATTGGTTATTGACCGGAGACGTGTCTCGGTCATGTCTACATTGTTCTCGAACCCGTAGGGTCCGCACGCTTAACGTTACGATGACAGTTTCATTATGAGTTTATATATTTTGATGTACCGAAGGTTGTTCGGAGTCCCGGATATGATCACGGACATGACGAGGAGTCTCGAAATGGTCGAGACATAAAGATCGATATATTGGACGGCTATATTCGGACACCGGAAGTGTTTCGGGTGATTTCGGAGAAAACCGGAGTGCCAGAAGGGTTACCGGAATCCCCCGGGGAAGTATTGGGCCTTAGTGGGCCTGAGGGGAGAGAGAGGGCAGCAGCCCAGGAGGTGGCGCGCCCCCTCCCATGGGGAGTCCGAATTGGACTAGGGGAGCGGGGCGCGGCCCCTCTTTCCCTCTCCCTCCCCCTCTCTTTCCTTCCCCCTTCCCTCTTCCTAGTTGGACTAGGAAAGGGGAGTCCTACTCCTACTAGGAGGAGGACTCCCCCCTCCTTGGCGCGTCCCAAGGGCCGCCGGCCTCCCCCTTGCTCCTTTATATACAGGGGCAGGGGGGCACCTCTAGACACACAAGTTGATCTTCATGATCGTTCTCTTAGCCGTGTGCGGTGCCCCCTCCACCATAATCCTCGATAATATTGTAGCGGTGCTTAGGCGAAGCCCTGCGACGGTAGAACATCAAGATTGTCACCACGCCGTCGTGCTGACGGAACTCTTCCCCGACACTTTGCTGGATCGGAGTCCGGGGATCGTCATCGAGCTGAATGTGTGCTAGAACTCGGAGGTGCCGTAGTTTCGGTGCTTGATCGGTCGGGCCATGAAGACGTACGACTACATCAACCGCATTGTGCTAACGCTTCCACTTCTGGTCTACGAGGGTATGTAGACAACACTCTCCCCTCTTGTTGCTATGCATCACCATGATCTTGCGTGTGCGTAGGATTTTTTTTGAAATTACTACGTTCCCCAACAAGCCTCTACTAGACTAGCTCGTTAATCAAAGATGGTTAAGTTTCCTAGACATAGACATGTGCTGTCATTTGATGCACGTGATCACATCATTAGGAGAATGATGTGATGGACAAGACCCATTTGTTAGCTTAGCATAATGATCGTTAAGTATTATTGCTTTTGCTTTCTTCATGACTTATACATATTCCTTTGACTATGAGATTATGCAACTCCCGGATACCGGAGAAATGACTTGTGTGCTATCAAACATCACAACGTAACTGGGTGATTATAAAGATGCTCTACAGGTATCTCCGAATGTGTTTGTTGGGTTGGCATAGATCGAGATTAGGATTTGTCACTTCGAGTATGAGAGAGGTATCTCTGGGCCCTCTCAGTAATGCACATCATAATAAGCCATGCAAGCAATGTGACTAATGAGTTAGTTATGGATGATGCATTATGGAACGAGTAAAGAGACTTGCCGGTAACGAGATTGAACTAGGTATAGAGATACCGACGATCGAATCTCGGGCAAGTAACATACCGATGATAAAGGGAATAACGTATGTTGTCATTACGGTACAACCGATAAAGATCTTCGTAGAATATGTGGGAACCAATATGAGCATCCAGGTTCCGCTGTTGGTTATTGACCGAAGAGGTGTCTCCGTCATGTCTACATAGTTCTTGAACCCGTAGGGTCCGGACGCTTAACGTTCAATGACGATTTTGTATTATATGAGTTATGTGATTTGGTGATCGGATGTTGTTAGGAGTCCCGGATGAGATCACAGACATTACAAGGAGTCTCGAAATGGTCGAGAGGTAAAAATTCAAATATAGGACGATATTATTTGGACACCAGAAGTGTTCTGATGGTACCGGGTACATATCGGGTCACCGGAAGGGGTTCCGGGCACCCCCCGGCAAAGATTTGGGCCTATTGGGCCAAGAGGGCAAACACAACAGCCAGTATGGCTTGCTGCGAATAGGAAGGGGGAAGGAAAAGGGGAAGAGAGAAGGAAGGGGAGGCAATTCAGCTCCCCCTTCCTTCCCTCCTCTCTCTCCTTCCTTCCCTCTCCGGAAAAGATGGTAAGGGGGGAGACCGAATTGGACAAGGCCCCCAAGTAGGATTCCTCCTACTTGGGGTGCCCCATGGCTGTCCCCCTCCCCCTCCCACCTATATATATGTGGGGAGGGGGCGCCTAGAACACACAACACACATTGTTAGTCGTGTGCGGCGCCCCCCTCCATAGTTTACTCCTCCGGTCATATTCACATAGTGCTTAGGCAAAGCCCTGCGCGGACCACTTCACCATCATCGTCACCACGCTGTCGTGCTGACGGAACTCTCCCTCGACACTTTTCTTGATCAAGAGTTCGAGGGACGTCATCGAGCTGAACGTGTGCAGAACTCGGAGGTGCGTACATTCGGTGCTTGATCGGTCGAAATGAGAAGAAGTTCGACTACATCAACCGCGTTGTCAAACGCTTCCGCTTTCGGTCTATGAGGGTACATGGACACACTCTCCCCCTCTCATTGCTATGCATCTCCTAGATAGATCTTGTGTGATCCTAGGAAATTTTTGAAATTGCATGCTATGTTCCCTAACAGTGGCATCCGAGCCAGGTCTATGCATAGATGATATGCACGAGTAGAACACAAAGAGTTGTGGGCGGTGATAGTCATATTGCTTACCACCAATGTCTTATTTTGATTCAGCGGTATTGTTGGATGAAGCGGCCCGGACCAACCTTACATGACCAAGTTCACGAGACCGGTTCCACCAACAGACATGCAACTAGTTTTGCATAAAGGTGGTCGGCGGGTGTCTGTTTCTCCAACTTTAATTGAATCGAATTTGACTATGGTCGGTCCTTGTTGAAGGTTAAAACAGCAAACTTGATGAAACACCGTTGTGGTTTTGATGCGTAGGTAAGAACAGATCTTACTAGAAGCCCATAGCAGCCACGTAAAACTTGCAACAACAAAGTAGAGGACATCTAATTTGTTTTTGCAGGGCATGTTGTGATGTGGTATGGTCAAGACATGATGTGATATACGTTGTTGTATGAGATGATCATGTTTTGTAAAAGTTATCGGCAACTGGCAGGAGCCTTATGGTTGTCGCTTTATTGTATGAAATGCAATCTCCATGTAATTGCTTTACTTTATCACTATGCGTTAGCGATAGTTGTAGAAGCAATAGTTGGTGAGGCGACAACGACGCTACGATGGAGATCAAGGTGTCAAGCCGGTGACGATGGAGATCATGACGGTGCTTTGGATATGGAGATCAAAGGCACAAGATGATGATGACCATATCATGTCACATATTTTGATTGCATGTGATGTTTATCTTTTATGCATCTTGATACGTCTCCAACGTATTTATAATTTTTGATTGTTACATGCTGTTATAGTATCAATCTTGGATGTTTTATAATAATTTTATATCCTTTTTTGGTACTAACCTATTGACATAGTGCCAAGTGTCGGTTGCTGTTTTCTGCATGTTTTTTACATCACAGGAAATCAATACCAAACGGAGTCCAAACGCAGCGAAACTTTTTGGAGATTTTTTTGGACTAGAAGACAACCAATGGGCCGAAGAGGCACCTGGGGGGGGGGTGCTCCGAGGGGAGCACAACCCACCAGGGCGCGCCAGGAGGCCCAGGCGCGCCCTGGTGGGTTGTGCCCACCTCGGGTGCTGTAACACCCACGATGCGGCTATATATCCCACGTGTCGGAGCATGACTTAGAGGCATAACCGCATAGTAGGCATGTCACAGGAGGGGTAATCTTTACACATCCGATGTACTGAATAAGAAAGAGATAAAGACTTGGCTTACAATCGCCACTTCACACAATACATAAATATAGCATTACATCATCCATAATACAATCAAGGCCCGACTACGGAACCAAATAAAAGAAGAAAACCCCAATTGCTAGATCCCCGATCGCCCCGACTGGGCTCCACTACTAATCAATAGGAAACAAAACAAGACAACGGACGCGATCTTCATCGAGCTCCTCCTTGAGCTCGGTTGCGTCACCTGCATGGTATCCTCGGCACCTGCAACTGTTTGGAAGTATCTATGAGCCACGAGGACTCAGCAATCTCACACCCGTGAGGTCAAGACTATTTAAGCTTATGGGTAGGAAAAGGTAGTGAGGTGGAGCTGCAGCAAGCACTAAGCATATATGGCGGCTAACATACGCAAATAAGAGCGAGAAGAGAAGCAAAGCACGGTCATGAACTAGAAGTGATCAAGAAGTGATCCTGAAACTACTTACGTTCAAGCATAACTCCAAAGCCGTGTTCACTTCCCGGACTCCGCCGAGAAGAGACCATCATGGCTACACACGCGGTTGATGCATTCTAGTTAAGTTAAGTGTCAAGTTCTCTACAACCGGACATTAACAAATTCCCATCTGCCCATAACCGCGGGCACGGCTTTCGAAAGTTCAAAACCCTGCAGGGGTGTTCCAACTTAGCCCATCACAAGCTCTCACGGTCAACGAAGGATATTCCTTCTCCCAGGACGACCCGATCAGACTCGGAATCTCGGTTACAAGACATTTCGACAATGGTAAAACAAGACCAGCAAAGCCGCCCGATGCGCCGACATCCTGATAGGAGCTGCACATATCTCGTTCTCAGGGAAACACCGGATAGGTCAAGCTACGAGTAAAACCAACCCTCAAGTTTCCCCGAGGTGGTGCCGCAGGCTGCCCTTTTCAGACCAACACTTAGATAAGCACTGGCCCGGGGGGGGGGGGGGGGGTTAAAATAAAGATGACCCTTGAGTCTGCAGAACCCAAGGGAAGGTGATAGGTTGTTAGTGCAAATGGTAAAACCAAGGTTGGGCCTTGCTGGAGGAGTTTTATTCAAGGCGAACTGTCAAGGGGTTCCCATTATAACCCAACCGCGTAAGGAACGCAAAATCAAGGAACATAACACTGGTATGACGGAAACTAGGGCGGCAAGAGTGGAACAAAACACCAGGCCTAAGGCCGAGCCTTCCACCCTTTACCAAGTATATAGGTGCATTAAAGTAAATAAGAGATATTGTGATATCCCAACAATAAACATGTTCCAACAAGGAACAAACTCCAATCTTCACTTGCAACTAACAACACTATAAGAGGGGCTGAGCAAAGCGGTAACATAGCCAAACAACGGTTTTCTAGGACAAGGTGGGTTAGAGGCTTGACAAGGCAATATGGGAGGCATGATATAGCAAGTGGTAGGTATCACAGCATAGCAATAGAGCGAGCAACTAGCAAGCAAAGATAGAAGTGATTTCGAGGGTATGGTCATCTTGCCCGAGATCTCGCAAAGAAGAAGAACGAGTCCATGAAGAAGACAAACAGACGTAGTCGAACGAATCCTCACAACTCCGAAACGAAACCGAAGCTAATGCGAGAAGCAACCCGGAAAGAAGCAAGCAACATAGTAAACAACCATTACATAAACATGGCATGATGCACAACCAAGTATGATGCATGTCCGGTTTAAAAAGGCATGGCATGGCAAAGTGCACAAACAATCCTACAAATTAAGTGGAGCTCAATATGCAACTCCGTTGCATATTGACGAAACACCACGTCAATTATTTAGTTCCTCTCGTTTATGTACTCAACAATATTAAATATTGATTAACATGGCAAGAGGTGAAGCATATGAAAACTACCTATCTAGGCAAGTTTAAATGAGGTCGGAACAACAAGCAACAAGTCCGGAAAATCCTCATATGCATATTTTAGGTTTTGGTACTGATCTGCCCTAAACACAATTTTAGAGTTGTTAAACATGCAAAGCAAGTACACCATGTTAAACTAGGCATTTTTCTACCCCATTGACATATAAAGTTTATTAAATTTGGAGCTATGGTTAATTCCTTATGAATTAAATCATTTTAGCATGCATAGGAGCAAATCATATGCAAACATCATTTTAAAACATCTCAAACATGGATGAAAGTGGCATATTATGAAACTAGATGAAATTCTAGTCATGTTGCATATTAAGTTTGTTTAATTTGGATTCACGGTTTGAGAGTTATTAAATGCATGAAGAACGGGGGTTTTTCTGCAAAAACTGCAGTCTGGATAAATGATTAAATTCGTCCAGAGAAAAAAATGTTATATGGGCCGAATCTGTTGGACCAACAGAGCACAGGGGGGGTTCTCACCCAGTGGGCCTGGCCCGGTGGGTGGAGGAGGAAGCAGCAGGTCGGAAGGGGCGCTGGGCCTAGCGCGGCCCACGCGCTGGCGCGGTCAACGCGGGCGATACAAGGGGGTTCGAGGCACTCCTCCTCCTCTACAACTGCTTCGATGCAGAGGACGGCAGAGGCGCGATGCAGGTGCAGGGGGGCGTGAACTCCGGCACCTCGACGCGAAGGTCACTGGCGGCGACGGAGCTTGGCGAGGCGGCGACTGGGGCGACTCCGACGGGCGATGCGTGCAACGAGGAGGATGGAGCTCGTGCTCCTGCATCCATGGCGGGGACCTGCGGAGGAACACGAGAGGACTGAAGGGGATACAGGATAAGAGAAGGGAGATGGAGAGGGAAAAGGAGCAGGGGAAGGTCGGCGGGACCTGCTAGTGCTGTCGTCGGTGAGGTGGATCGAGCGGCGCGGCTGCCGGCAGCGCCGGTGTTGCGAGAGCCAACAAGGACGAACAGCAGAAGGCCGGCCCTGGAGCGCTGGTTCTCGACGCAAGGAGAAGGAGGGATCCATGGGAGAAGATAGCGGGATAGAGGAGGCCATCAGGGCGGGTGCAGAGCTGAGGCGCTTGGGGCTGTAGCAAATCAGGGCTCCGGTGGCGCGTGCTGACGGAGTGGAGGCAAGGGCGGCATGGACCTGGCAGCGAAATCCGGCGAGGACCAGTGACTCGCGGAGCGACAGCGTCAACGGGCGTGGTCGCTGGAGCGGTCCAGGTCGAGGTCAGGGTGGCCTCAGTGACCAGCGGCAGTGGCTTGAGGCGGGGCGTCGGCGTCCGACGACGAGGAACTTGGCAACGCCGGGGTCGAGGAAAACGGGAGGCGCGGCCATGGCTTTGGGCTCCATGTTTCCAGCAGGTCTAGAGAGAGGGGCGCGAGCTGAATCCATCTGACGGGCTGACGAACTCGAGGCGCTCGGGCGCCATGTCTGCTCCTGTCATGACGAGGAGAGAGGTAAGAAAAGAGAGAGGGAGAAAGAAAAGGAAGGAGGTAAGGCATGGGGCGAGGCCGGCCTGACGGAGCTGGTCGTGGTCGGCTGGCATGGAAGCTACAGGCGGCGGCATGTCCATGTCACCAGGAAGGAGAGGGATCGAGTGGAGCTCGGGCTCGGGCGCTGGTTGGCCTGGCACTAAAGACGAGGTGGATCGGTGGTTGCTGCGGGAGGAGATGAGGAAGGGATCTAGGAGGATCCCAAGGGAGAGAGTGGTGGCGGAGGGTGAGGGATTGGATGGATGGAAGGATGGGACAGGATCCCTAATTTCTAGGGTTGTCCATTATATATAGCGGTGGGATTAAGTTAGGGGTTAACGGATCCCTCCGATCATAATCGGACGATCGAGAATAAAAGGTTAGAATAGTCCAAATAGAAAAACGGAGATGTTTTATAGATGTTTGGGGATGATCCGGACCCAATGGTGTCGACTATCCGGGTCAGGTCCGGGACAACTTTCGTACGCGCACGAGGGGGTCGAGAACTATGCAAAGAGGGATTAGGTGGTATGACAAGAGGGAAACGAAAAACCCGGTTGGTCTCGGAATGGTCAACGAAGGTGAGGGGTTTGATGGGCTCCGAAAAGAGAGAGAAGAGAGATGCCCGGCAGCAGTTTCAGAGACCGAAACGTCCGACGTTTGACCGACTATATTGCCGCTATAGTTTAACGGTTGGGCTATCAAATGGACTCTGAATGCGATGAAACTTGGCAGGCGGTCTACCTACACTATAACAAGACCGCACGCCAACTCTCATCCCATTCCGAGAACCTTTTTCGGCCACTTATAAAAATAATATTTCGGACGTGTCGCGGGCGCGTGCAAGAGTAGCTGGGCTCAGAATGGGCAACAGAAGGAACTGAGAAACCTGGACGAATGCAAGTTTTGAAAAACATGATGATGCAATTCACATGATGACATGGCAAGATGCAACACGCAAGCAAATGACATGGCAATGACAACGAATAACTGGAAGACACCTCGCGCAACGGTCTCGGGGCGTCACAGGTGCTCCCTGAACTGCCTCTCTGCTCTATAAATACCCCAATATTCCAGAAAACCTAGGGGAGTCACAAAAATCAATTCCAGCCGTCGCAGAGTCCGGAACCACCAGATCCAATCTAGGCACCATCACAGAGGGGTTCACCACTTCCATTGGTGCCTCTCCGATGATGCGTGAGTAGTTCTTTGTAGACCTTCAGGTCCGTAGTTAGTAGCTAGATGGCTTCCTCTCTCTCGTTTGATTCTCAATACAATGGTTTCTTGGAGATCCATCTGATGTAACTCTTTTTACGGTGTGTTTGTTGGGATCGTATGAACTTTGAGTTTATGATCAGATCTATCTTTTTATCCTTGAAAGTTATTTAAATCTTCTTTGAACTCTTATATGCATGATTGATTATAGCATCGTATTTCTTCTCTGATATTTGGGTTTTGTTTGGCGAACTTGATCTAATTATCTTGCAATGGGAAGAGGTGCTTTGTCGTAGTGGGTTCGATCTTACGGTCCTTGATCCCAGTGAAAGAAGGGGAACCGACACGTATGTATCGTTGCTACTAAGGTAAAACGATGGGGTCTATCTCTACATAGATAGATCTTTTCTACATCATGTCATCATTCTTATTGCATTACACCATTTCACCATGAACTTAATACACTAGATGCATGCTGGATAGTGGTCGGTGTGTGGAGTAATAGTAGTAGATGCAGGCAGGAGTCGGTCTACTAATCTTGGACGTGATGCCTATATAATGATCATTGCCTGGATATCATCATGATTATTTGAAGTTCTATCAATTGCCCAACAGTAATTTGTTTACCCACCGTTTGCTTTTTTTCTCGAGAGAAGCCACTAGTGAAACCTACGACCCCCGGATCTTTTCTTTAATATATTTGCCTTCACAATCTATTTTATTTGCCTTTTATTTTCAGATCTATTAAACCAAAAATATAAACATATCTTGCTGCAATTTATTCTTATTTATTTTATTTGGCGTTCGATCTATCAATCTACTACAATTTATTCACGTCTGTTTTGCCAATTTCTGGCACCGTTACCCGAAAGGGATTGACAACCCCTTTAATACGCCGGGTTGCGAGTAGTTGTTATTTGTGTGCAGGCGCCGTTTACGTGTTGTTGCTTGGTTCTCCTACTGGTTCGATAACCTTGGTCTCATCTGAGGAAAATACCTACCGTCGCTGTGCTGCATGATGTCGGCTAGGACTACGTTGGTATTTCCCCAAAGAGAAAGGGATGATGCAGCACAGCGACGGCAGTTATTTACCTCAGTAAAGAAACCAAGGTTATCGAACCATTAGGATAACGAAGCAACACAACGTAAACATCCCCTGCACACAAATAACAACCACTCGCAACCTGACGTGTTAAAGGGGTTGTCAATCCCTTTCGGGTAACGGCGCCATAAATTGGCAAATGGACGTGAGATAAAATTGTAGATATTGATAGATCAAACGCCAAATAAAATAAATAAAAATAAATTGCAGCAAGGTATTTTTGTATTTTTGGTTTAATAGATCAGAAAATAAATGCAAAGGAAAAGTAGATCGCAAAGGCAAATATATGAGAAAGAGACCCGAGGCCGTAGGTTTCACTAGTGGCTTCTCTCGAGAAAAATAGCAAACGGTGGGTGAACAAATTACTGTTGGGCAATTGATAGAACTTGAAATAATCATGAAGATATCCAGGCAATGATCATTACATAGGCATCACGTCCAAGATTAGTAGACCGACTCCTGCCTGCATCTACTACTATTACTCCACACATCGACCGCTATCTAGCATGCATCTAGTGTATTAAGTTCATGGTGAAATGGAGTAATGCGATAAGAACGATGACATGATGTAGACAAGATCTATCTATGTAGAGATAGACCCCATCGTTTTATCCTTAGTAGCAACGATACATACGTGTCGGTTCCCCTTCTGTCACTGGGATCAAGCACCGTAAGATCGAACCCACTACAAAGCACCTCCTCCCATTGTAAGATAAATAGATCAAGTTGGCCAAACAAAACCCAAATATCAGAGAAGAAATACGAGGCTATAAGAGATCATCCATAAAAGAGATCAAAGAAACTCAAATGGTTTCATGGATATAAAAAGATAGATCTGATCATAAACTCAAAGTTCATCCGATCCCAACAAACACACCGCAAAAAGAGCTACATCATATGGATCTCCAAGAGACCATTATATTGAGAATCAAACGAGAGATAGGAAGCCATCTAGCTACTAACTACGGACCCGAAGGTCTACAAAGAACTACTCACGCATCATCGGAGAGGCACCAATGGAGGTGGTGAACCCCATCCGAGATGGCGTCTAGATTGGATGTGGTGGTTTTGGACTCTTCGGCGGCTGGATCAATATTTCATCGACTCCCCTAGGGTTTTGAGAATATTGGGGTATTTATAGAGCAAAGAGGCGGTTCTGGGGGCACCCGAGGTGGGCACAACACACCAGGGCACGCCTGGGCCTCCTGGCATGCCCTGGTGGGCTGTGCTCTCCTCGGAGCACCCCCAGACGCAGCCAGGGCCCATTAGGTGTCTTCTGGTCCATAAAAAATCTCCGTAAAGTTTCGTGGCATTTGGACTCCGTTTGGTATTAATTTTCTGCGATGTAAAAAACATGCAAAAAAACAACAACTGGCACTTGGCACTATGTCAATAGGTTAGTACCAAAAAATGATATAAAATGTCTATAAAATGATTATAAAACATCCAAGATGAATAATATAACAACATGGAACAATAAAAAATTATAGATACGTTGGAGACGTATCACTGCATCAACCCTTCCTCTTTGGGGAAATACCGACGTAGCTTCAAGCCGCATCACATCTTATTTTGCTTAGTATGGCGGTAGCATTATAAGATGACCCTCACTAAAAATTTCAAGGTATAAGTGTTCTCCCTGAGTATGCACCGTTGCGATAGTTCGTCGTGCTGAGACACCACGTGATGATCGGGTGTGATAAGCTCTACATTCACATACATCGGGTGCAAGACAGATTTGCACGTGCGGAATACTCGGGTTAAACTTGACGAGCCTATCATGTACAGACATGGCCACGGAACACTGGAGACCGACAGGTCGAATGTGAATCATATAGTAGATATGATCAACATAGAGATGTTCACCATTTAAAACTACTCCATCTCACGTGATGATCGGACATGTATTAGTTGATATGGATCACGTGATCATTTAGATGACTCGAGGGATGTCTATCTAAGTGGGAGTTCTTAAGTAATATGATTAATTCAACTTAATTTATCATGAACTTAGTCCTGATAGTATTAGCATGTCTATGTTGTAGATCAATAGCTTGCGTATAGCTCCCCTATTTTTTTGTTATGTTCCTAGAGAAAACTAAGTTGAAAGATGATAGTAGCAATGATGCGGACTGGGTCCATGATCTGAGGATTATCCATTGTTGCACAAAAGAATTATATCCTTGATGCACCGCTAGGTGACAGACCTATTGCAGCAACAGATGCAGACGTTATGAACGTTTGGCAAGCTCGATATGATGACTACTTGATAGTTTAGTGCACCATGCTTTAAGGCTTAGAACTGGGACTTCAAAAATGTTTTGAAACGCCATAGAGCATATTAGATGTTCCAAGAGATGAAAATGATATTTCAGACTCATGCCCATGTTAAGAGGTATGAGACCTCTGACAAGTACTTTGCCTAGGAGATGGAGGAGAATAGCTCAACTAGTGAGCATGTGCTCAGAATGTCTGGGTACTACAATCGCTCGAATCAAGTGGGAGTTAATCTTCCAGATAAGATAGTGATTGACATAGTTCTCTAGCCACTATCACCAAGTTACTAGAAATTCGTGGTGAACTATAATATGCAAGGGATGACGAAAAGGATTCCTGAGCTCTTCGCGATACTAAAATCAGCGAAGATAAAAATCAAGAAATAGCATCAAATGTTGATGGTTAACAAGACCACTAGTTTCAAGAAAATGGGCAAGGGAAAGAAAGGAAACTTCAAGAAGAATGGCAAGTAAGTTGGCGCTCCCGGGAAGAAGCCCAAAGCTAGACCCAAGCTTGAGACTGAGTGCTTCTATTGCAAAGGGACTGGTCACTGGAAGCGGAACTACCCCAAATACATGGCGGATAAGAAGGATGGCAAAGTGAACAAAGGTATGTTTGATATAGATGTTACTGATGTGTACTTTACTAGTGTTCATAGTAGCCCCTGGGTATTTGATACCAGGTCGGTTGCTAAGATTAGTAACTCAAAATAGGAAATTACAAAATGAACAAAGACTAGTTGAGGGTGAGGTAACATGTGTGTTGGAAATGATTCCAAGGTTGATAAGATCAACATCGCATACTCCCTCTAGCTTTGGGATTAGTGTTGAAACTAAATAAATGTTATTTGATGTCTGCGTTGAGCATGAATATGATTGGATCACATTTATTGCAATACAATTATTCATTTAAGTCAGAGAATAATTGTTATTCTGTTTACATGAATAAAACCTTCTATGGTCATACACCCAATGTAAATGGTTTATTGAATCTCGATCGTAGTAATACACATATTCATAATATTGAAGCCACAAGATGCGAAGTTTATAATGATAGTGCAACATACTTGTGGCACTGCCGTTTTGGTCATATTGGTGTAAAGTACATGAAGAAACCCCATGCAGATGGGCTTTTGGAATCACTTGATACTTGCAAACCATGCCTCATGGGCAAGATGACTAAAACTCCGTTCTCCGGAACAATGAAGATGTATGCGGTCCGATGAGTGTTGAGGCTCGTGGTGGGTATCGTTATTTTCTGACCTTCACAGATGATTTGAGATGATATGGGTATATATACTTAATGAAACACAAGTTTGAAACATTTGAAAAGTTCAAAGAATTTTAGAGTGAAGTGGAAAATCATCGTAACAAGAAAATAAAGTTTCTACGATCTGATTGCGGAGGCAAATATTTGAGTTACGAGTTTGGTCTTCATTTCAATGTGGAATAGTTTCACAACTCACGCCACCTAGAACATGTAACGCCCACGATGCGGCTATATCTCCCACGTGTCGAGGCATGACTTAGAGGCATAACCGCATAGTGGTTTTGTCGCAAGAAGGGTCATCTTCACAAGATCCCATGTAATGAACAAGAAAGGGATAAACAGAGTTGGCCTACAATCGCCACTTCACACAATACAGAAATAAGCTCATACATCACCAAAGTACACTCATAGTCCGACTACGGACAACCAAAAGAAAAGAAGATAAACCCAACTGCTAGATCCCCGATCGTCCCAACTAGGCTCCACTACTGATCATCAGGAAACGACACATAGTAATGACCAAGGGGAAAGTTATAGGGGGGGGGGTAAAATAAAGATGACCCTCGGGTTCGCGACCCCAAGGGAAAGTTATAGGTTGTTAGGAAAATGTAAAACCAAGGTTGGGCCTTGCTGGAGGAGTTTTATTCAAGGTGAACTATCAAGGGGGTCCCATAACCCCAACCGCATAAGGAATGCAAAATCAAGGAACATAACACCGGTATGACGGAAACTAGGGCGTCAAGAGTGGAACAAAACACCGAGCACAAGGCCAAGCCTTCCACCCTTTGCCAAGTATATAGACGCATTAATTAAATAAGATATAAAGTGATATCCCAACATATCCATGTTCCAACATGGAACAACCTGCAAGGCACCTGCAACTAGCAACACTATAAGAGGGGCTGAGCAAAAGCCGTAACTTAGACAAACAATGATTTGCTAGGAAGGTGGGTTAGAGGCTTGACATGGCAATATGAGAGGCATGATAAACAAGTGGTAGGTAGCGTGACATACCGATAGAATGAACAACTAGCAAGCAAATATAGAAGTGATATCGAGGGTAATGATCATCTTGCCTGCAAAGTTCTCAGAGTTGTCAAAAGCTTGCTCCTCGTTAGCGTACTCAACAGGTTCCTCGTTCACGAACTCGTCTCCCGGCTCTACCCAAAACAAGAACACAAGCAACGGAACAACAATCAATCACAGTGCAATGCACAAGCAACATGATGCAATACATGGCATGGAACACTACTGCAGGATGGTCCAAACGTGATAGTCAAATCAGAGACCCTTCGACGAAACTGTGTGTGATGCCATAATCGCAAACGGTGGTGTAAAAAACCGTCAAAAAAGGTGCAAAACGTTTGCGATGACAGATTCATCAAACATGGTTCAGAATTTAGTTGCGTGTGCGATGCAGGGCATACGGTTCAACTCAATGAAATGTTTGTGATGATGAGGCACAAAAGAAACGGGCAGCCAGATGAAGGCGTGTGCGATATACATCATATGGTTCACTGGGATGAACTGTGTGTGATTAGGCAACACAACGGATACAGTTCAACTGAACAAGATGTGTGTGATACGCGGCAAACAGGTACGTAATCTGAAATGTGTGCGAAGACCAATAATAACACAGACGATTGCTGCTAATAAGCCGTGTGAATTGCTCTATCTACAGTAGAATAACATGTATATATATAACTGAAATAAACATCGAATTACATAAGTTACTATACAGATCATTCGCATACACCTCAATAAACAATTGCATGCATTCTAAAGTAGGAGAAATGATTGTCTAGTCATCTACTTCTTGTGACGCTCCCGCCACTGCTATGTGGCTCGATCCCTCGTCTGGGTCAGGAAGAAGAGAATTCCTCATGTCAACGATCCGCCTGTACATCTCGTAGCTTGTGTACGCGTCCATGGCCGCGTACTTAACATGTTGTTCGTCCAGTCTCTTATGCCACACACTGTGCCAGGCGTTCTTGTCATTATTGCTCTCTTGCTTGATCTTCGCGTAGTAGGGGTCGATGATGGCCGAGGTGAGGTTAACCATGGAGTTTCGTTTGCTTTTGTCGGTGCCCCAGACCTTGTAGTGGTGCTGGATGTTGACAAGATTCGGGCATTTCAAGTCCGAAACCTTGAGCGCTTTTAGATCATTGGTGGTGTCCACCGTAGCGAAACTGTAGTCGGAGGTCTTGATAAACCTGGAGAAATGCTCGCAAGGCCTTGTGGCAAGGTGGAAGTGGTAGACGAGGACGTCATGTTGCACTCACAACTGGGCGACGGCAACCTTCTGATCGTGCCCGGCACGACCGATGGTGTACTCGAGGTCGAAGCCGACCACTCGGTACTTGTCCTCGGCAAGGAACTACTCCATAGTTTGGATGGAGCTCTCCACCAAGACCGGATCGTTCGTGTACACCACCGAGAGGGCCTTCCCCCTCACGTGGGTGTCCACTATGTGATGCGTGGTGAACTGCCCGCCGTTGTCATCGTCGGCCGCTGGGAGCGCCATTGGAGCCACGGGGAGCGCCATTGGAACCGCTGGATGTCCTCTCTGCATGTGTCCTCGTGGGTGTGCTTATTGTGATGTGTGAGACGATAGATGAAGGTAAATGGTCGCAGGAATAAAAGGGGGTCGGGCAGCGTGGAATCTCGGTGCGTCCGCATGGCAGTTTTTGCAGCGGGTAACTGCATCGTCGCGCCGCGCCCGGTGCAACCGCTTGCACACGAACGTGTGAGATCGTGCGCCGGCCCAAAACACTGGTATCGCGCGTGAAGGGATGAGGGAAGAGCACCCGGAGGGACGCGAGAGCAGAGCGTGCACGGCGGGACGCGAGCAGAGCGCGCCGCGGCCGCCTGAACCGCAAGTAACCACACGCATGGAGCAGTTGAACACATAGCAAATGGTCGCCTACAAGTCGGCCGACAGTTGCGTCGCTGCGTTGAGAGCGGCCGTGTGGTACCATGATATGTCTCCAACATATCTATAATTTCTGATTGTTCCATGCTATTATATTATCAACCTTGGATGTTTTATATGCATTTATATGCTATTTTATATGATTTTTGGGACTAACCTATTAACCTAGAGCCCAGTGCCAGTTTCTATTTTTTCCTTGTTTTAGAGTATCGCAGAAAAGGAAAATCAAACGGAGTCCAATTGACCTGAAACTTCACGAAACTTATTTTTGGACCAGAAGAAGCCCACGGAGTATCGGAGTTGGACCAGGAGAGTCCCGGGCTGCCCATGAGGGTGGGGGGCGCGCCCACCCCCCTAGACGCGCCCCCTACCTCGTGGACAGCCCGGAGGTCCACCGACGTACTTCTTCCTCCCATATATACCCATATACCCTAAAAACTTCGGGGAACACAATAGATCGGGAGTTCCGCCGCCAGAAGCCTCCGTAGCCACCGAAAACCAATCTAGACCCGTTCCGGCACCCTGCCGGAGGGGGGAATCCCTCTCTGGTGGCCATATTCATCATCCCGGTGCTCTCCATGACAAGGAGGGAGTAGTTCTCCCTCAGGGCTGAGGGTATGTACCAGTAGCTATGTGTTTGATCTCTCTCTCTCTCTCGTGTTCTTGAGGTGATACGATCTTGATGTATCGCGAGCTTTGCTATTATAGTTGGATCTTATGATGTTTCTCCCCCTCTACTCTCTGGTAGTGGATTGAGTTTTTCCCTTTGAGGTTCTCTTATCGGACTGAGTCTTTAAGGATTTGAGAACACTTGATGTATGTCTTGCGTGGGATACCTGTGGTGACAATGGGGTATTCTATGATCCACTTGATGTATGTTTTGGTGATCAACTTGCGGGTTCCGTGTGTTGGGGAACGTAGCATAAATTCAAAATTTTCCCACGTGTCACCAAGATCTATCCATGGAGTCATCTAGCAACGAGGGAGGAGTGGATCTACATACCCTTGTAGATCGCGCGCGGAAGCGTTCAAGAGAACGGGGTTGATGGAGTCGCACTCGTCGTGATCCAAATCACCGATGATCCTAGCGCCGAACGGATGGCACCTCCGCGTTCAACACACGTACGGAGCAGCGACGTCTCCTCCTTCTTGATCCAGCAAGGGGGGAGGAGAGGTTGATGGAGATCCAGCAGCACGACGGCGTGGTGGTGGAAGTAGCGAGATTCCAACAGGGCTTCGCCAAGCACTGCGGGAGGAGGGAGATGTGTCATGGGAGGGAGAGGGAGGCACCAGGGCTTAGGTTGGGCTGCCCTCCCTTCCCCCCACTATATATAGGGCCAAGGGAGAGGGGGGAGGCGCAGCCTTGGCCCTTCCTCCAAGGAAGGGTGCGGCCAGGGAGGAGTCCATCCTCCCCAAGGCACCTAGGAGGTGCCTTCCCCCTTTAGGACTCTTCCTTTCCCTCTTCTCTTGGCGCATGGGCCTCTTGGGGCTGGTGCCCTTGGCCCATATAGGCCAAGGCGCACCCCCTACAGCCCATGTGGCCCCCGGGGCAGGTGGCCCCACCCGGTGGACCCCCGGGACCCTTCCGGTGGTCCCGGTACAATACCGGTGACCCCGAAACTTGTCCCGATGGCCGAAATAGCACTTCCTATATATAATTCTTTACCTCCGGACCATTCCGGAACTCCTCGTGACGTCCGGGATCTCATCCGGGACTCCGAACAACTTTCGGGTTACCGCATACTAATATCTCTATAACCCTAGCGTCACCGAACCTTAAGTGTGTAGACCCTACGGGTTCGGGAGACATGCAGACATGACCGAGATGACTCTCCGGTCAATAACCAACAGCGGGATCTGGATACCCATGTTGGCTCCCACATGTTCCACGATGATCTCATCGGATGAACCACGATGTCAAGGACTTAATCAATCCCGTATACAATTCCCTTTGTCTAGCGGTACGATACTTGCCCGAGATTCGATCGTCGGTATCCCGATACCTTGTTCAATCTCGTTACCGGCAAGTCTCTTTACTCGTTCCGTAACACATCATCCCGTGATCAACTCCTTGATCACATTGTGCACATTATGATGATGTCCTACCGAGTGGGCCCAGAGATACCTCTCCGTTTACACGGAGTGACAAATCCCAGTCTCGATTCGTGCCAACCCAACAGACACTTTCGGAGATACCTGTAGTGTACCTTTATAGCCACCCAGTTACGTTGTGACGTTTGGCACACCCAAAGCACTCCTACGGTATCCGGGAGTTGCACAATCTCATGGTCTAAGGAAATGATACTTGACATTAGAAAAGCTTTAGCATACGAACTACATGATCTTGTGCTAGGCTTAGGATTGGGTCTTTGTCCATCACATCATTCTCCTAATGATGTGATCCCGTTATCAATGACATCCAATGTCCATGGTCAGGAAACCGTAACCATCTATTGATCAACGAGCTAGTCAACTAGAGGCTTACTAGGGACATGGTGTTGTCTATGTATCCACACATGTATCTGAGTTTCCTATCAATACAATTCTAGCATGGATAATAAACGATTATCATGAACAAGGAAATATAATAATAATCAATTTATTATTGCCTCTAGGGCATATTTCCAACAGTCTCCCACTTGCACTAGAGTCAATAATCCAGTTCACATCGCTATGTGACTAACACTCAAGGTCACATCCCCATGTGACTAACACCCAAAGAGTTTACTAGAGTCAATAATCTAGTTCACATTACCATGTGATTAACACTCGATGAGTTCTGGGTTTGATCATGTTATGCTTGTGAGAGATGTTATAGTCAACGGATCTGAATCTTTCAGATCCGTATGTACTTCGCAAATTTCTATGTCATCTTGTAGATGCAACTACTACGCTACATTTGGAGCTATTCTAAATAACTGTTCTACTATACGAATCCAGTTTACTACTCAGAATAATCTGGATTAGTGTCAAAGTTTGCATCGGCGTAACCCTTTACGACGAACTCTTTTACCACCTCCATAATCGAGAAAATTCCTTAGTCCACTAGTTACTAAGGATAACTTTGACCGCTGTCCTATGATCCATTCTTAGATCACTCTTGTACCCCTTGACTGACTCATGGCAAGGCACATTTCAGGTGCGGTACACAGCACAGCATACTATAGAGCCTATGACAAAAGCATAGGGGACGACCTTCGTCCTTCCTCTTTCTTCTGCCGTGGTCGAGCTTTAAGTCTTAACTTCATACCTTACAACTCAGGCAAGAACTCCTTCTTTGACTGATCCATCTTGAACACCTTCAAGATCATGTCAAGGTATGTGCTCATTTGAAAGTACCATTAAGCGTTTTGATCTATCCTTATAGATCTTGATGCTCAATGTTCAAGTAGCTTAATCCAGGCTTTCCATTGAAAAACACTTTCCAAATAACCCTATATGCTTTCCAGAAATTCTACGTCATTTCTGATCAACAATATGTCAACAACATATATTCATCAGAAATTCTATAGTGCTCCCACTCACTTCTTTGGAAATACAAGTTTCTCATAAACTTTGTATACACCCAAAATCTTTGATCATCTCATCAAAGCATACATTCCAACTCCGAGATGCTTACTCCAGTCCTCAGAAGGATTGCTGGAGCTTTGCATACTTATTAGCATCTTTCAGGATTGACAAAACCTTCCGGTTGTATCACATACAACCTTTCCTCAAGAAATCGTCGAGGAAACAATGGTTTTTGGCATCCTATCTGCAAGATTTCACAAATAATGCAGTAATTGCTAATATAATTCCAACAGACTCTTAGCATCGCTACGAGTGAGAAAGTCTCATCGTAGTCAACTCCTTGAACTTGTCGGGAAACATCTTAACGACAAGTCGAGCTTTCTTAATGGTGATACCTACCATCATTGTCCGTCTTCCTTTTAAAATCCATATGTACCTAACAGCCTTACGACCATCAAGTAGTTCTCCCAAAGTCTACACTTTGTTTTCATATATGGATCCTCTCTCGGATTATATGGCCTCGAGCCATTTTGGAATCCAGGCCCACCATCGCTTCTCCATAGCTCATAGGTTCATTGTTGTCTAGCAACATGACTTCCAAGACAGGTTTACGCACCACTCTAAAGTAGTACGCATCCTTGTCATCCTACGAGGTTTGGTAGTGACTTGATCTGAAGTTTCATGATCACTATCATAAGCTTCCATTTCAATTGGTGTAGGTGCCACAGGAACAACTTCCTGTGCCCTGCCACACACTAGTTGAAGAGACGGTTCAATAACCTCATCAAGTCTCCACCATCCTCCCACTCAATTCTTTCGAGAGAAACTTTTCCTCGAGAAAGGACCCGATTCTAGAAACAATCCCTTATTGCTTTCGGATCTGAGACAGGAGGTATACCCAACTGTTTTGGGTGTCCTATGAAGATGCATTTATCCGCTTTGGGTTCGAGCTTATCAGCCTGAAACTTTTTCACATAAGCGTCGCAGCCCCAAACTTTTAAGAAATGACAGCTTAGGTTTCTCTAAACCATAGTTCATACGGTGTCATCTCATCAGAATTACGTGGTGCCCTATTTAAAGTGAATGTGGTTGTCTCTAATGCCTAACCCATAAACTATCGTGGTAATTCGATAAGAGACATCATGGTATGCATCATATCCAATAGGGTGCAGTTATGATGTTCGGACACACCATCACACTATGGTGTTCCAGGCTGTATTAGTTGTGAAACAATTTCCACAATGTCTTAATTCTGTGCCAAACTCGTAATTCAGATATTCATCTCTATGATCATATCATAGATATTTTATCCTCTTGTCACGACGATCTTTCAACTTCACCCTGAAATTACTTGAACCTTTCAATAATTCAGACTCGTGATTCATCAAGTAAATATACTCAACATCTACTCAAATCATCTGTGAAGTAAGAACATAACGATATCCACTACATGCCTCAGCACTCATTGGATTGCACACATCAAAATGTATTACTTCCAACAAGTTGCTTTCTAGTTCCATTTTACTGAAAACGAGGCTTTCAGTCATCTTGCCCATGTGGTATGATTTGCATGTCTCAAGTGATTCAAAATCAAGTGAGTCCAAACGGTCCATTTGCATGGAGTTTCTTCATGCATATACACCAATAGACATGGTTCGCATGTCTCAAACCTTTCAAAAACGAGTGAGCCCAAAGATCCATCAACATGGAGCTTCTTCATGCGTTTTATACCGATATGACTTAGTGGCAGTGCCACAAGTAGGTGGTACTATCATTACTATCTTTTTGGCATGAACATGTGTATCACTACGATCGAGATTCAATGAACCATTCATTTTAGGTGCAAGACCATTGAAGGTATTATTCAAATAAACAGAGTAACCGTTATTCTCCTTAAATGAATAACCGTATTGCGATAGACATAATCCAATCATGTCTATGCTCAACGCAAACACCAATCTCGATGGTAGAGGGAGCGTGCGATGCTTGATCATATCAACATTGGAAACACTTCCAACACATATCGTCAGCTCACCTTTAGCTAGTCTCCGTTTATTCCGTAGCTTTTATTTCGAGTTACTAACACTTAGCAACCGAACCGGTATCTAATACCCTGGTGCTACTAGGAGTACTAGTAAAGTACACATCAACACAATGTATATCCAATATACTTCTATCGACCTTGCCAGCCTTCTTATCTACCAAGTATCTAGGGTAATTCTGCTCCAGTGGCTGTTCCCTTTATTACAGAAGCACTTAGTCTCGGGTTTGGGTTCAACCTTGGGTTTCTTCACTAGAGCAGCAGCTGATTTGCCGTTTCATGAAGCATCCCTTTTTGCCCTTGCCCTTCTTGAAACTAGTGGTTTCACCAACCATCAACAATTGATGCTCCTTCTTGATCTCTACTTTTGTGGTGTCAAACATCGCGAATATCTCAAGGATCATCATATATGTCCCTGATATATTATAGTTCATCACGAAGCTCAAGCAGCTTGGTGGTAATGACTTCGGAGAACCATCACTATTTCATCTGGAAGATCAACTCCCACTCGATTCAAGCGATTGTTGTACTCAGACAATCTGAGCACAAGTTCAACAATTGAGCTTTTCTCCCTTAGTTTGCAGGCTAAGAAAATCGTCGGAGGTCTTATACCTCTTGACGTGGGCACGAGCCTGAAATCCCAATTTCAGCCCTCGAAACATCTCATATGTTTCGCAACGTTTCAAAACGTCTTCGGTGCCTCAACTCTAAGCCGTTTAACTGAACTATCACGTAGTTATCAAAATGTGTATGTCAGATGTTCGCAATATCCATAGACAACGTTTGAGGTTCAGCACACTGAGCGGTGCATTAAGGACATAAGCCTTCTATGAAGCAATGAGGACAAACCTCAGTTTACGGACCTAGTCCGTATAATTGCTACTATCAACTTTCAACTAAATTTTCTCTAGGAACATATCTAAACAGTAGAACTGAAGCGCGAGCTACGACATAATTTGCGAAGACCTTTTGACTATGTTCAGGATAATTAAGTTCATCTTATGAACTCCCACTCAGATAGACATCCCTCTAGTCATCTAAGTGATTACATGATCCGAGTCAACTAGGCCGTGTCCGATCATCACGTGAGACGGACTAGTCAACATCGGTGAACATCTTCATGTTGATCGTATCTTCTATACGACTCATGCTCGACCTTTCGGTCTCTTGTGTTCCGAGGCCATGTCTGTACATGCTAGGCTCGTCAAGTCAACCTAAGTGTTTTGCATGTGTTCCGAGGCCATGTCTGTACATGCTAGGCTCGTCAACACCCGTTGTATTCGAACGTAAGAATCTATCACACCCGATCATCACATGGTGCTTCGAAACGACGAACTTTCGCAACGGTGCACAGTTAGGGGGAACACCTTCTTGAAATTTTAGTGAGGGATCATCTTATTTACTACCGTCGTTCTAAGCAAATAAGATGTATAAACATGATAAACATCACATGCAATCAAATAGTGACATGATATGGCCAATATCATATTGCTCCTTTTGATCTTCATCTTCGGGGCTCCATGATCATCATCGTCACCGGCATGACACCATGATCTCCATCATCGTGTCTCCATGAAGTTGCCTCGCCAACTATTACTTCTACTACTACAGCTAACGGTTAGCAATAAAGTAAAGTAATTACATGACGTTTATGTTGACACGCAGGTCGTAAATAAATTAGGACAACTCCTATGGCTCCTGCCGGTTGTCATACTCATCGACATGCAAGTCGTGATTCCTACTACAAGAACATGATCATCTCATACATCACATATATCATTCATCACATCCTTTGGCCATATCACATCACATAGCATACCCTGCAAAAACAAGTTAGACGTCCTCTAATTGTTGTTTGCATGTTTTACGTGGCTGCTATGGGTTTGTAGCAAGAACGTTTCTTACCTACGCAAAAACCACAACGTGATATGCCAATTGCTATTTACCCTTCATAAGGACCCTTTTCATCGAATCCGATCCGACTAAAGTGGGAGAGACAGACACCCGCTAGCCACCTTATGCAACTAGTGCATGTCAGTCGGTGGAACCAGTCTCACGTAAGAGTACGTGTAAGGTCGGTCCGGGCCGCTTCATCCCACAATGCCACCGAATCAAGATTGGACTAGTAACGGTAAGCATATTGAACAAAATCAACGCCCACAACTACTTTGTGTTCTACTCGTGCATAGAAACTACGCATAGACCTAGCTCATGATGCCACTGTTGGGGAACGTAGCATAAATTCAAAATTTTCCTACGTGTCACCAAGATCTATCTATGGAGTCATCTAGCAACGAGGGAGGAGTGGATCTACATACCCTTGTAGATCGCGCGCGGAAGCGTTCAAGAGAACGGGGTTGATGGAGTCGTACTCGTCGTGATCCAAATCACCGATGATCCTAGCGCCGAACGGACGGCACCTCCGCGTTCAACACACGTACGGAGCAGCGACGTCTCCTCCTTCTTGATCCAGCAAGGGGGAGGAGAGGTTGATGGAGATCCAGCAGCACGACGGCGTGGTGGTGGAAGTAGCGGGATTCCAACAGGGCTTCGCCAAGCGCTGCGGGAGGAGGGAGATGTGTCATGGGAGGGAGAGGGAGGCGCCAGGGCTTAGGTTGGGCTGCCCTCCCTTCCCCCCACTATATATAGGGCCAAGGGAGAGGGGGGGGCGCAGCCTTGGCCCTTCCTCCAAGGAAGGGTGCGGCCAGGGAGGAGTCCATCCTCCCCAAGGCACCTAGGAGGTGCCTTCCCCCTTTAGGACTCTTCCTTTCCCTCTTCTCTTGGCGCATGGGCCTCTTGGGGCTGGTGCCCTTGGCCCATATAGGCCAAGGCGCACCCCCTACAGCCCATGTGGCCCCCGGGGCAGGTGGCCCCACCCGGTGGACCCCCGGGACCCTTCCGGTGGTCCCGGTACAATACCGGTGACCCCGAAACTTGTCCCGATGGCCGAAATAGCACTTCCTATATATAATTCTTTACCTCCGGACCATTCCGGAACTCCTCGTGACGTCCGGGATCTCATCCGGGACTCCGAACAACTTTCGGGTTACCGCATACTAATATCTCTATAACCCTAGCGTCACCGAACCTTAAGTGTGTAGACCCTACGGGTTCGGGAGACATGCAGACATGACCGAGATGACTCTCCGGGCAATAACCAACAGCGGGATCTGGATACCCATGTTGGCTCCCACATGTTCCACGATGATCTCATCGGATGAACCACGATGTCGAGGACTCAATCAATCCCGTATACAATCCCTTTGTCTAGCGGTACGATACTTGCCCGAGATTCGATCGTCGGTATCCCGATACCTTGTTCAATCTCGTTACCGGCAAGTCTCTTTACTCGTTTCGTAACACATCATCCCGTGATAAACTCCTTGATCACATTGTGCACATTATGATGATGTCCTACCGAGTGGGCCCAGAGATACCTCTCCGTTTACACGGAGTGACAAATCCCAGTCTCGATTCGTGCCAACCCAACAGACACTTTCGGAGATACCTGTAGTGTACCTTTATAGCCACCCAGTTACGTTGTGACGTTTGGCACACCCAAAGCACTCCTACGGTATCCGGGAGTTGCACAATCTCATGGTCTAAGGAAATGATACTTGACATTAGAAAAGCTTTAGCATACGAACTACATGATCTTGTGCTAGGCTTAGGATTGGGTCTTTGTCCATCACATCATTCTCCTAATGATGTGATCCCGTTATCAATGACATCCAATGTCCATGGTCAGGAAACCGTAACCATCTATTGATCAACGAGCTAGTCAACTAGAGGCTTACTAGGGACATGGTGTTGTCTATGTATCCACACATGTATTTGAGTTTCCTATCAATACAATTCTAGCACTGATAATAAACGATTATCATGAACAAGGAAATATAATAATAATCAATTTATTATTGCCTCTAGGGCATATTTCCAACACCGTGACCTTGGGAATCTATGCATAGGGGTTGGCACACGTTTTCGTCTTAAATCTCCGGTAGAAACTTTGGGGCACTCTTTGAGGTTCTATGTGTTGGTTGAATAGATGAATCTGAGATTGTGTGATACATATCGTATAATCAAACCCATGGATACTTGAGGTGACATTGGAGTATCTAGGTGACATTAGGGTTTTGGTTGATTTGTGTCTTAAGGTGTTATTCTACTACGAACTCTAGGGCTGTTTGTGACACTTATAGGAATAGCCCAACGTATTGATTGGAAAGAATAACTTTGAGGTGGTTTCGTACCCTACCATAATCTCCTCGTTTGTTCTCCGCTATTAGTGACTTTGGAGTGACTCTTTGTTGCATGTTGAGGGATAGTTATATGATTCAATTATGTTATTATTGTTGAGGGAACTTGCACTAGTGAAAGTATGAACCCTAGGCCTTGTTTCAACACATTGCAATACCGTTTGTGCTCACTTTTATCATTAGTTACCTTGCTGGTTTTATATTTTCAGATTACAAAAACATTTATCTACCATCCATATACCACTTGTATCACCATCTCTTCGCCGAACTGGTGCACCTATACAATTTACCATTGTATTGGGTGTGTTGGGGACACAAGAGACTCTTTGTTATTTGGTTGCATGGTTGCTTGAGAGAGACCATCTTCATCCTACGCCTCCTATGGATTGATAAACCTCTGCACTTGAGGGAAATTTGCTACTGTCCTACAAACCTCTGCACTTGCAGGCCCAACAACGTCTACAAGAAGAAGGTTGTGTAGTAGACATCATACCACCTCCATCTAGTCTATAGTCTCCTTTATATTCCGTGTCATACCTTGCCCTCAAATTTAACCAACAAAATATTAATGCATGTTTTAAAAATTATATAATTGTAAACTATGTTCAAATACAAATCCAACTATGTAATCTTTGGTGACATGCATTCGTATTTTATTAGTTAAATCATACTTATAAACCAGGACGGTGGTATAGTAGGTAATTAAATCGCAAACGTTTTTTATTAACTGTATGTGTATGTGGCCTTTCGTCCTCCTCTCGCACGTCTTAGCACCCCGCTGCCACAGACGGCTTACAGCGCAAACTTGTGTAGCGCGTGGGGGCGTTCTTTTTGCCAAACGGTGGCGCCAATGTATAGTCGGTGAGCCCGTTCCTGCGCAACCTCGCAGGTTCTTGTGCAAGCTTCCCGCCCGACACGGTGAAATCCCCCAAAATCCCAATGCTTACCAGCTAGCTATAAAAACCCTCACGGCCATCGAGTCCTGCGTCGCATTTTCCCCTCCATCCCTGTAGCTTATCTTGTCTGCTTTTCCCACATTCGCCAATGGCACCGGTCTGTCGTTGTCGCTCAGCCACTCCGCCTTCATGAAAGAACAACTCCAACTGGGAGGCTACACTACGGCGGCGGCGCAGTCCCCGGCGTAGTGTAGTGCGCGTGGCGTCCCTGTTGGGTGTGCGCGGAACACCCACCACACGCTCTGCCGCCGGTGCCCGTTGGCAGCTGTTGCCAGCCGCCGTTGCCCGTTGGCAGCTATTGCCAGCCGCCGTTGCCGCCACACCACCATCGAAAGCCAGGGCCATCGCCCGCTCCGTCGCTGCGGCCCAAAGGCGGGAGATGGCCGTCGTGGCCGCCACCCCACAGCCGGCCACTATGGCCATCACCCGCTCCACCACCATGGCCCGAAGGCGGGAGGTGGTGGTCGTGGCCGCCACCCCGTCATCTGCCGCCGTGGCCACTGGCCCACCGTCGACCCGTCGGGGTCATCACCCGCTCCACCATCATCACCTGAAGGCGACAGGAGGTGGTGGATGCCCACACGTGCGACATCGACCTTGCGCGCTACACCGAGTTCCCGCAGTAGGAGGAAGAGCGCCTCGTCGAGCACGCAAAGAGCCTTACCGCCACAGTGGTAGCGGCACATGCCACCTCAGAGGCGAGGAAGATCTGCGAGGAGAACCACCACTTCGAGAGGAGTCGTCTGGAGCGGCAGATGGTGTTTGAGGCGAGCGTCGCTGAAGCTGCATTAGCGCAGGCACCGCATTATGGTTGCCCAGCTCGTCGGTAGGCTCCTCCTCCTCCACCTCTTACTGAGCGCGCTCGGCAGAGGAGAGGCAACCAGAAGTAGTACAGTGCCCCTCTGCAGTAGTAGTAGTATTTAGGGGCTATTTTGTTCAGTTCATCTGACTATAGATGTGGGTGAACTGTACAACGTACTTAAAATTATCTAGTATATATAGTTGAACTAGCTATTTCAGTATGTGGTTGGCAATAATTGGAGAAAAGTTTGGTCAGTTCAGCTGTCGAGTTGAACTGTTTGTATAAATTAAGAACGTCTGCTTAATCTATGAATGGAATCTATGCTTAATTACTGAATTTTAGTTGCAAAAATTAGATACTGCTAGTGATTTTTAGCTTCATATTTTGATAAATCACGGTGTTATAAGGATTGACAAATCTTACCAAATTGTTTGTACGTGGTTCCACATGGGTCATCCAAAACAACCATTTTCGTTGAAGGGATGCACAAATCCTACGCTGCACTTACTTTGCATACGGGTGTTCTATCTAAAACGTTTGCGATCAAGAGCTGCAGAAATCCTGCTCGGCACATTTTCTCTTGGCTTCCAGGGGAAGCTGTCGGTTTGCATACAGGTGTTCTAACAAAAACATTTGCGATGAGTGTTTTATAGTTAAAAAGCAAATTAAACTGCGGCGTGGGCGCCATTAATGGAGAGGATGCGAGCAAGGCGTGCGGCCATGGAAGTCAAAGGGCTCGTTTCCCAGTGAGCCTATGCAGCGTACACCTCACACACTTCCTGGTGAGCCTACACACTCAAGGACAGCTTGCACGCCTCTCGGTCAGCTTGCGCACTGGACGGCGCTCGCATGCCTCCCGTTCAGTCAAGGTCAAGCAGCTGTCCGCACGGCACCTCCTACAGCCATTAAAACCAAGACACGTGGCATCACGTGAATGGTTAACAAAATTTGGATTTACTAGAATTTAAAAACCAGGCATCTCAATGTTTTGCCAGCAATCAACGGTGCTCTGGTGTTTGAAATTCATTCCCATTTTTGCATGGGACCTAAGCATGCACCCAAGGACACATATTTGATTTTTCAACCAATTTATATGCACTGGAGCATGTGCATGTAGTTCAAATTTTAATTATGCACATAAATGCATTGAAAACTCAGTTAATGCATAAAAATGTCCAAACGAACCCCGAAAAATCACAAAAATTCACACAACACTCTTGTTGTTCCATGTTGACACGATAAAAAAATTTGACAACAATAAGAGGCAATGGGTATCGTTTCGTCCACAAAGGTGGGACATTCCCTTCGGAAAACCATCATGCTTGTTGTGAGAAACTTCGATTTGTGAGAAGCATATACCCAAACCTGCCCCAAGTGGGACAAAATTTGTACCACGGCATGTTGATGCCGCTCCATGTTAGCATGCCAGGTTTCATGAATTTCAGACGAGTTTTGGATTTACTAGAATTTAAAGACCATGCATCTCAATGTTCTGCCAACAATCAACGGTGCCCCGGTGTTTGAAATTCGTTCCCATTTCTTGCATGGGACCTAAGCATGCACCCAAGGACACAGATTTGATTTTTCAACCAATTTATATGCACTGGAGCATGTGCATGTAGTTCAAATTTTAACTATGCACATAAATGCATTGAAAACTCACTTAATGCATAAAAATGTCCAAACGAACCCCAACAAATCACAAAAATCACACAACACTCCTGTTGTTCTATGTTGACACGAGAAAAAATTGAAAGCAATAAGAGGCAATGGATATCGTTTCGTCCACAAAGGTGGGACGTTCCCTACCAAAAATCATCATGCTTGTTGTGAGAAGCTCTGGTTTGTGAGAAGCATATACCCAAACCTGCCCCAAATGGGACAAAATTTGTACCACGGCATGTTGATGCCGCTCCATGATAGCATGCCAAGTTTCATGAATTTCAGACGAGTTTTGGATATACTAGAATTTAAAAACCATGCATCTCAATGTTTTGCCGGCAATCAATGGTTCCCCGGTGTTTGAAATTCATTCCCATTGCTTGCATGGCACCTAAGCATGCACCCAAGGACACATATTTGATTTTTCAACCAATTTATATGCACTGGAGCATGTGCATATAGTTCAAATTTGAATTATGCACATAGATGCATTGAAAACTCAGTTAATGCATTAAAATGTCCAAACGAACCCGGAAAAATCACAAAAATTCACACAACACTCCTGTTGTTCTATGCTGACACGAGAAAAAAAATTGAAAGCAATAAGAGGCAATGGATATCGTTTCGTCCCCAAAGGTGGGACGTTCCCTACCGAAAACCATCATGCTTGTTATGAGAAGCTCCAGTTTGTGAGAAGCATATACCCAAATCTGCCCCAAATGGGACAAAAATTGTACCACGGCATGTTGATGCCGCTCCATGATAGCATGCCAACTTTCATGAATTTCAGACGTGTTTTGGATTTACTAGAATTTAAAAACCATGCATCTCAATGTTTTGCCGGCAATCAACGATGTCTCGGTGTTTGAAATTCATTCCCATTTCTTGCATGGCACCTAAGCATGCACCCAAGGACACATATTTGATTTTTCAACCAATTTATATGCACTGGAGCATGTGAATGTAGTTCAAATTTGAATTATGCACATAAATGCATTGAAAACTCAGTTAATGCATTAAAATGTCCAAACGAACCCGAAAAATCACAAAAATTCACACAACACTCCTGTTGTTCTATGTTGACACGAGAAAAAAAATTGAAAGCAATAAGAGGCAATGGATATCATTTCGTCCCCAAAGGTGGGACGTTCCCTACCGAAAACCATCATGCTTGTTGTGAGAAGCTCCAGTTTGTGAGAAGCATATACCCAAACCTGCCCCAAATGGGACAAAAATTGCACCACGGCATGTTGATGCCGCTCCATGATAGCATGTCAAGTTTCATGAATTTGAGACGAGTTTTGGATTTACTAGAATTTAAAAACCAGGCATCTCAATGTTTTGCCGGCAATCAACGGTGCCCTGGTGTTTCAAATTCATTCCCATTTCTAGCATGGGACCTAAGCATACACCTGAGGACACAAATTTCATTTTTCAACCAATTTATATGCACTGGAGCATGTGCATGTAGTTCAAATTTGAATTATGTACATAAAATGCATTGAAAACTCAGTTAAATGCAAAAAATGTCCAAACGAACCCCGAAAAATCACAAAAATCACACAGCACTCCTGTTGTTCTATGTTGACACGAGATTTTTTTGAAAGAAATAAGATGCAATGGATATCGTTTCGTCCACAAAGGTGGGACGTTCCCTACCAAAAACCATCATGCTTGTTGTGAGAAGCTCTAGTTTGTGAGAAACATATACCCAAACCTGCCCCAAATGGGACAAAATTTGTTGTACAGCATGTTGATGCCGCTCCATGATAGCATACCAAGTTTCATGAATTCCAGACGAGTTTTGGATTTACTAGAATTTAAAAACCATGCATCTCAATGTTTTGCCGGCAATCAACGGTGCTCTGGTGTTTGAAATTCATTCCCATTTCTTGCATGGGACCTAAGCATGCACCCAAGGACACATATTTGATTTTTCAACCAATTTATATGCATTGGAGCATGTGCATGTAGTTCAAATTCGAATTATTCACATAAAATGCATTGAAAACTCAGTTAATGCATAAAAATGTCCAAACAAACCCCGAAAAATCACACAACACTCCTGTTGTTCTATGTTGACACGAGAAAAAAAATTTGAAAGCAATAAGAGGCAATGGATATCGTTTCGTCCCCAAAGGTGGGACGTTCCCTACCAAAAACCATCATGCTTGTTGTGAGAAACTCTGGTTTGTGAGAAGCATTACCCAAACCTTCCCCAAATGGGACAAAATTTGTACCACGGCATGTTGATGCCGCCCCATGATAACATGCCAAGTTTCATGAATTTCAGACGAGTTTTGGATTTACTAGGATTTAAAAACAAGGCATCTCAATGTTTTGCTGGCAATCAACAGTGCCCTGGTGTTTGAAATTCATTCCCATTTCTTGCATGGGACCTAAGCATGGACCCAAGGACACATATTTGATTTTTCAATCAATTTATATGCATTGGAGCATGTGCATGTAGTTCAAATTTGAATTGTTCACCTGAAATGGCTAGAAAACCAATTTAATGTATAAAATGTTCAAACGAACCCTGAATAATTCCAATTCTTTTACGACACACATATAGTTGCATGTTCACTCCAGATAAAAGGTCTAGCAATTCAAACACCATCCATTCCCGTTGTGACCCCGTTATGTAATTCAAATCAAGATGAAAAATCAAGTAAATCGCACACAGTTTATTATTAGCAACCGTGTGAGATGTAGTACAAAATATCATGGAGCACCGTGATGTCTACTACACAACCTTCTTCCTGTAGATGTTGTTGGGCCTCCAAGTGCAGAGGTTTGTAGGACAGTAGCAAATTTCCCTCAAGTGGATGACCTAAGGTTTATCAATCCGTAGGAGGCGTAGGATGAAGATGGTCTCTCTCAAGCAACCCTGCAACCAAATAACAAAGAGTCTCTTGTGTCCCCAACACACCCAATACAATGGTAAATTGTATAGGTGCACTAGTTCGGCGAAGAGATGGTGATACAAGTGGTATATGGACAGTAGATAAAGGTATTTGTAATCTGAAAATAATAAAAACAGCAAGGTAACGAATGGTAAAAGTGAGCGTAAACAGTATTGCAATGCCAGGAAACAAGGCCTAGGGTTCATACTTTCACTAGTGCAAGTCCTCTCAACAATACTAACATAATTGAATCATAAAACTATCCCTCAACATGCAACAAAGAGTCACTCCAAAGTCACTAATAGTGGAGAACAAACGAAGAGATTATGGTACGGTACGAAACCACCTCAAAGTAATTCTTTCCAATCAATCCGTTGGGCTATTCCTATAAGTGTCACAAATAGCCCTAGAGTTCGTACTAGAATAACACCTTAAGACACAAATCAACCAAAACCCTAATGTCACCTAGATACTCCAATGTCACCCCAAGTATCTGTGGGTATGATTATACGATATGCATCACACAATCTCAGATTCATCTATTCAACCAACACATAGAACCTCAAAGAGTGCCCCAAAGTTCTACCGGAGAATCACGACGAAAACATGTGCCAACCCCTATGCATAGGTTCATGGGCAGAACCCGCAAGTTGATCACCAAAACATACATCAAGTGAATCACGTGGTATCCCATTGTCACCACAGATACGCACAACAAGACATACATCAAGTGTTCTCAAATCTTTAAAGACTCAATCCGATAAGATAATTCCAAAGGGTAAACTCAATTCATTACAAGAGAGTAGAGGGGGAGGAGAAACATAAGATCCAACTATAATAGCAAAGCTCACGATACATCAAGATCGTATCATCTCAAGAACACGAGAGAGAGAGAGAGAGATCAAACACATAGCTTCTGGTACATACCCTCAGCCCCAAGGGAGAACTACTCCCTCCTCGTCATGGAGAGCACCAGGATGATGAAGATGGCCACCGGAGAGGGATTGCCCCCTCCGGCAGGGTGCCGGAACGGGTCTATATTGGTTTTCGGTGGCTACGGAGGCTTCTGGCGGCCGAACTCCCGATCTAATCTCTGTTCTGGAAGTTTTAGAATACGTGGGTATGTATGGGTGAAAGGAGTACGTCGGTGGACCGAAGGGGGGGCCACGAGGCAGGGGGGCGTGCCCCAGGGGGTGGGCGCGCCCTACCCTCGTGAGCTCCTCCTTCATCTTCTGACGCAGAGTCCAAGTCTATCCGGTTGGTTTCCTTCCAAAAATAACTTCTCGAGTTGATTTCGTTCCATTTCGACTCCGTTTGATACTCCTTTTCTTCGAAACACTGAAATAGGCATAAAACATCATATCTGGGTTGGGCCTCCGGTTAATAGGTTAGTCCCAAAAATAATATAAAAGTGGAAAATAAAGCCCAATATTGCCCAAAACAGTAGATAGTATAGAATGGAGCAATCAAAAATTATAGATACGTTGGAGACGTATCAAGCATCCCCAAGCTTAATTCCTGCTCGTCCTCGAGTAGGTAAATGATAAAAAGATAATTTTTGATGTGGAATGCTAGTTGGCATAATTTCAATGTAATTCTTCTTACTTGTGATATGAATATTCAGATCCGAAAGATTCAAGACAAAAGTTCATATTGACATAGAAATAATAATACTTCAAGCATACTAACTAAGCAATTGTGTCTCTTCAAAATAACATGGCCAAAGAAAGTAATCCCTACAAAATCATATAGTCCGGCTATGCTCTATCTTCACCACACAAAATATTTAAATCATACACAACCCCGATGACAAGCCAAGTAATTGTTTCATACTTTTAATGTTCTCAAACTTTTTTCAATCTTCACGCAATACATGAGCGTGAGCCATGGACATAGCACTATAGGTGGAATAGAGTGGTGGTTGTGGAGAAGGCAAAAAGGGGGAAGATAGTCTCACATCAACTAGGCGTATCAACGGGCTATGGAGATGCCCATCAATAGATATCAATGTGAGTGAGTAGGGATTGCCATGCAACGGATGCACTAGAGCTATAAGTGTATGAAAGCTCAACAAAAGAAACTAGTGGGTGTGCAACCAACTCGCTTGCTCACGAAGACCTAGGGCATTTTGAGGAAGCCCATCATTGGAATATACAAGCCAAGTTCTATAATGAAAGATTCTCACTAGTATATGAAAGTGACAACATAGGAGACTCTCTATCATGAAGATCATGGTGCTACTTTGAAGCACAAGTGTGGTAAAAGGATAGTAGCATTGCCCCTTCTCTCTTTTTCTCTCATTTTTTTATTTTTTTGGGCCTTATCTTTTTTATGGCCTCTTTTTTTTTATTTGGGCTTCTTTGGCCTCTTTTATTTATTTATTTTCGTCCAGAGTCTTATCCCGACTTATGGGGGAATCATAGTCTCCATCATCCTTTCCTCACTGGGACAATGCTCTAATAATGATGATCATCACACTTTTATTTACTTACAACTCAAGAATTACAACTCGATACTTAGAACAAGATATGACTCTATATGAATGCTTCCGGTGATGTACCGGGATGTGCAATGACTCATGAGTGACATGTATGGAAGAATTATGAACGGTGGCTTTGCCACAAATACGATGTCAACTACATGATCATGCAAAGCAATATGACAATGATGAAGCGTATCATAATAACGGAACTGTGGAAAGTTGCATGGCAATATATCTCAGAATGGCTATGGAAATGCCATGATAGGTAGGTATGGTGGCTGTTTTGAGGAAGGATATGGTTGGTGTATGATACCGTGTAACATCCCAAATTTGCAATTTGGAATGTTATACACTAGATCATCATGCATATCATATTTTCTTGCATTTTGCCCGATCCTAGAAATTCCACGCAACTCAAGGACCTTCGGAGAGAGTTGGAGATTTCGTTATTTTCATATTTGAGAGTTTTCTCAAATTTTGAAAAGAGGATCATTTGATTTATTTATTTCATCTTCAATAATTTTTCGATATCAAAAATATAAGAGAGGGAATAATATGACTTTCCCAAATTCAGGAAAAAATGAAGATTTAATAAATAGATCAATTTTGGTTTTGCCGGAGTTTTGTTTGCGTTTTATTTGGATAGGGAAAAATGCGCTTTTTGCATTTTAGGTCCGGAGTAAAGTTCATTTTGTTCGACTCATTTTTAGGAGTCGGGGAAAATTTACTTTAGAATTTTTGGAGCCCGTTTAGATTTTCTTTTCTTTTGTTTTTCTGCGCGCGTAACCGTTTAAAAAAAACTCCCGCAGGCCAGCCGGGCCAAAGGCCCAGCCAGCCCCAGCCCCCAGCGCGCGCGCCAGCGCCAGGCGAGGCAGCCGCCGCCTCTTGCCTCTTAGCCGAGTCCTAGTTGGACTCTAGGCTAGCCCTCTTTCCTTTGTTTCATTTTCCTTTTTCCTACTCTTTTTCTTGCCCCCTACCCCAAGTAAACCCCCCTCACCTATATAAATACCAACACCCCCCCTCTCCTCACATCAAAATCCCAAGCCCTCTCCTCCTAAGTCGCAGCAAGCAGCAGCGCGCAGCCCCAAGCCGCCGCCGCCTTAGCCGCTCCCACACCCGCGCCGCGCCCCATGTCGCCGCCGCCGCCGCCCCAAGTCGTCGCCGCCGCCACCCAAAGTCGCCGCCGCCACCGCCTTACGCCGCCCCTCGCCGGAGACCTCGCCGGAGGTTGCCCCGCGTCTCTTTTCCTCGGATCGTTTTCTTCTAATCGTTCCGATTCTTTTCTTCTCTTCCGATTCGTTTTCTTTCCGGTTCTTCTCTAAACCGTTCCGGTTTTCTAGATCGGTTTTTGTTTCGGTTTTCTTCCAAAACCCTAGATCGGATTCGTTTTCTTTTCCAATTTAGTTGCCTTTGGACCGTTCGCCGGACCGTTCGTCCTAACGAACGTGATCACTGGATTCTTCTAGGTTAACGAACGTCCGTTCGTTTAACCGTTCTTCTTTTTCTTTTCATCGGATTTATTCCGCGATCGTGATCTCAGATCCGATCTTCATTCTAGTTTATCTTCTCGCTCGTTTATCGGAATCAGGTGATTCAAGCGCCTGGAGTTTCGTTTCAAAACCGCCGTTCCGTCTAATCAACTTAAACAAGTTTTTCCCCGGTAAATTTGACCTAGTTTCAACTTGCTAGAACCGAGTTATTTTCTTCCGCCGTTTGTTTTCCGTTTCTTTGTTCGGTTCGTTCTTTCTTTGCAACCGGAGTTCTTAAATTGAACTTTCTGGTTCATTCTCTTGTTCGAGTTTTACCTGTGCATTAGATGAGTACTTATTGCATGCTTGTTGTTTGTCTGCGATAGATCACCTGGATTGCGCCGCTTGTTACTTCGAAACCCTAGGACTCGTGGATCATCAGCAAGGCAAGTAACACTTTGATCATACCTTTTCTACAACCCATGTTTTATTGCATTAGATCAATCCTCTCACATTGCATGATTAGGATCTAATTAATTTGTGGGATGGGAAGTAGATGAGGTAGTACCTATTACCTGTATTATTATGAAACCTTTGGGAGTTACTTCTACGTTTGCTTATTATGCCATGCTATGCTAGTAGACGTGGATTGGGTGAGTGATATCCATGACAGATGTGAGTTGATAATTTTAATGGTTCATCTAAGGTGGCAACTTAAACACACATCTGGGTGGATTGAGGCACCTGATGTCTATCAGGACTTGCCTGTTTTTTTCGAACCGCCACCCAGGCTCAAAGGGATCATAAGATCTTTCATGCTAGAAACTTCCGTGTGCAGCCACAAGCCATTATGGGCTCTGGCATAGTTGACTAAGTTGTGCGAACTCTTACAGTGGTAGACTAGCAGATGTAGGGGATGTAGGTGTACCGGTCTACCCGATCGTAAGGTGCTAGCGCTTCTGAAAGGCTATGTCTCGGTCATCCGTCTTCTCAAACACCATGTAGTGCGAGAAACCAAACGGAGGCGATCGAGTCTTGTGGGGAAAAGTGCGCAAACCTCTGCAGAGTGTACAAACTAATCATGATTAGCCGTGTCCCCGGTTATGGACAACTTGAGTATCTAGTACTTGAATATCATGTGAATCTCATCATGTTACTTCTAATTAATGTTGTTGGGTTTTAATTGTTCACTTAATTGGGATTGAGAATGCTGTCAACCATTCTCAATGTTTCACAACCACCATGATAGTTAAATAAATTATTTCCTTTGCAGTAGGGAAAAACTAGCTTTACGCAAAACTATAACCATAGAGCTTTCCACCAGCCACATATGCATATAGTATAGCTGTTTCATTCCATTACTCTCTATGTGTTACATTGCCAACATATTCCATGTGCTGACCCATTTTCGGGCTGCAACTTTCATGTTGCAGACTTTTCAGACAACGAGTAAGGTGCTTTTAGGTCGTGGTTCTATACTCAGTGATGCCATTGGAGTTGGTGGACCCATCTATCTTCCAAGTCTTCCGCTGGTATCGACCCTAGATGGTCTTAAGCCATATTTATTGTAATAAGTTCTCTTTTGAGACAACGATGTAATAAGTGTGTGATTGCCACTCTGCTATAAATCCTTCGATGTACTGTGTGGTGTCAGCATTACTGATCCAGGGATGACACCCGAGCACAGTAGACTTGATCCATTCGGGTCGGGTCGCCACATACCGGCGAGAGGTGCGCAGTACTAGAGAGGCTAGCAAAGGTGGAAGGGTGAGAGTGCGTATAATGCATGGACTCAACATTAGTCATAAAGAACTCACATACTTATTGCAAAAATCTATTAGTTATCAAAACAAAGTATTACGCGCATGCTCCTAGGGGGATAGAATGGTAGGAAAAGACCATCACTCGTCCCCGACCGCCACTCACAAGGAAGGCAATCAATAAATAAATCATGCTCTGACTTCATCACATAACAGTTCACCATACGTGCATGTTACGGGAATCACAAACTTCAACACAAGTATTTCTCAAATTCACAACTACTCAACTAGCATGACTCTAATATTACCATCCTCATATCTCAAAACAATCATCAAGTATCAAACTTCTCTTAGTATTCAACACACTCATAAGAGAATTTTATTATTAATCTTGTATACCTAGCATATTAGGATTTTAAGAAAATTACCATGCTATTTAAGACTCTCAAAATAAAATAAGTGAAGCATGAGAGTTCATCTATTTCTTCAAAATAAAACCACCACCGTGCTCTAAAAGATATAAGTGAATCACTAGAGCAACAACAAACTACTCCAAAGGATATAAGTGAAGATCAATGAGTAGTCGAATAATTATGAAACTATGTGAAGACTCTCTAACATTTAATAATTTCAGATCTTGATACTTTATTCAAACAGCAAGAAAAGCAAAATAAAATGACATCTAAGAATAGCAAACATCATGTGAAGAAGCAAAAACTTAGGATCAACCGATACTAACCGATAATTGTTGAAGAAGAAAGGTGGGATGCCAACCGGGGCATCCACAAGCTTAGATGCTTGAGACTTCTTGAAATATTATCTTGGGATGCCTTGGGAATCCCCAATCTTGAGCTTTTGTGTCTCCTTAATTCCTCTCATATTACGGTCTCCCTAAATCTCAGAAGCTTCATCCACACAAAACTCAACAAGGACTCGTGAGATAAGTTAGTATAAACCATTGCAAAAACCTTATCATACTCTACTATAGCAAACCACTAAAATTATCATTCAACATTGCATACTAAATGCCTCTGCATATTTAATAGTCCTATCCTCAAATAGAATCATTAAAGAAGAAAACATATGCAAACAATGCAAACATAACAGCAATCTGCCTAACCAGGACAATCTGTAAAGAATGCAGCAACATCCATAATTCCCTAGATCTAAAAATTATGAAAGAAAATTCCCACTGTAGTAAATTTATCAGAGCTTAGTATGCAAAGGGTTTCGACATTTTATCACATTCTGACTTTTCTAGGGAATTGTTGCAACAGCGGTAAACTTTCTGTTTTCAAACAGCAACATGTATACTTGTAAAATAGGCATCGTAAAGGCTATCAATGCCACTTTTATTGAAATGAAAGATGCAAAAAATTGTTCTAAATAACAGCAAGCAAATCCTAACAAAATAAATTGATGCTCCAAGCAAAACACATATCATGTGGTAAATAAAAATATAGCTCCAAGTAAAGTTACCGATGAACGAAGACGAAAGAGGGGATGCCTTCCGGGGCATCCCCAAGCTTAGGCTCTTGGCTATCCTTGAATATTACCTTGTGGTGACTTGGGCATCCCCAAGATTAGGCTCTTGCCACTCATTATTCCATAGTCCATCGAATCCTTACCCAAAACTTGAAAACTTCACAACACAAAACTTAACAGAAAACTCGTAAGCTCCCGTATAAGAAAATAAATCACCACTTCAAGGTACTGTAATGAACTCATTATTTATTTATATTGGTGTTAAACTTACTGTATTCCAACTTCTCTATGGTTTATAAACTATTTTACTAGCCATAGATTCATTAAAATAAGCAAACAACACATAGAAAACAGAATCTGACAAAAACAGAATAGTCTGTAGTAATCTGTCACAAACGTATACTTCTGGAACTCATAAAATTCTCAAATAAATTGATGGACCGGAGGAATTTATCTATTAATCATCTGAAAAAAGAATAACTAAATAGCACTCTCCAAATAAAAATGGCAGCAATTCTCGTGAGCGCTAAAGTTTCTGTTTTTTTACAGCATGATCAACAAGACTCTCCCCAAGTCTTCCCAACGGTTCTACTTGGCACAAACACTAATTAAAAGCATAAAACCACATATAAAAAGAGTCTAGATGAATTATTTATTACTAAACAGGAACAAGAAGCAAGGAACAAAAATAAAATTGGGTTGCCTCCCAACAAGCGCTATTGTTTAACGCCCCTAGCCAGGCATGATGATTTCAATGATGCTCACATAAAGGATAAGAATTGAAACTTAAAGAGAGCATCATGAATAATATGACTAGAACATTTAAGTCTAACCCAATTCCTATGCATAGGGATTTTGTGAGCAAACAACTTGTGGGAACAATAATCAACTAGCATAGGAGGGCAAAACAAGCATAACTTCAAAACTTTAAGCACATAGAGAGGAAACTTGATATTATTGCAATTCCTACAAGCATATGTTCCTCCTCATAATAATTTTCAGTAGCATCATGAATGAATTCAACAATATAACCAGCACCTAAAGCATTCTTTTCATGATCTACAAGCATAGAAATTTTATTACACTCCACATAAGCAAAATTCTTCTCATGAATAATAGTGGGAGCAAACTCAACAAAATAATTATCATGTGAGGCATAATCCAATTGAAAACTAAAATCATGATGAAAAGTTTCATGGATATAATTATTCTTTATAGCATACAAGTCATCACAATAATCATCATAGATAGCAACTTTGTTCTCATAATCAATTGGAACCTCTTCCGGAATAGTGGATTCATCACAAAATAAAGTCATGACCTCTCCAAATCCACTTTCATCAATATAATCATCATAAATAGGAGGCATGCTTTCATCATAATAAATTTTCTCATCAAAACTTGGAGGACAAAAAATATCATCTTCATCAAACATAGCTTCCCCAAGCTTGTGGCTTTGCATATCATTAGCATCATGGATATTCAAGGAATTCATACTAACAACATTGCAATCATGCTCATCATTCAAATATTTAGTGCCAAACATTTTATAGATTTCTTATGCTAGCACTTGAGCACAATTATCCTTTCCATCATACTCACAAAATATATTAAAAAGATGAAGCGTATGAGGCAAACTTAATTCCATTTTTTATAGTTTTCTTTTTATAAACTAAACTAGTTATAAAACAAGAAACTAAAAGACTCGATTGCAAGATCTAAAGATATACCTTCAAGCACTCACCTCCCCGGCAACGGCGCCAGAAAAGAGCTTGATGTCTACTACACAACCTTCTTCTTGTAGACGTTGTTGGGCCTCCAAGTGCAGAGGTTTGTAGGACAGTAGCAAATTTCCCTCAAGTGGATGACCTAAGGTTTATCAATCCGTAGGAGGCGTAGGATGAAGATGGTCTCTCTCAAGCAACCCTGCAACCAAATAACAAAGAGTCTCTTGTGTCTCCAACACACCCAATACAATGGTAAATTGTATAGGTGCACTAGTTCGGCGAAGAGATGGTGAAACAAGTGGTATATGGACAGTAGATAAAGGTATTTGTAATCTGAAAATAATAAAAACAGCAAGGTAACGAATGGTAAAAGTGAGCATAAACGGTATTGCAATGCCAGGAAACAAGGCCTAGGGTTCATACTTTCACTAGTGCAAGTCCTCTCAACAATACTAACATAATTGGATCATAAAACTATCCCTCAACATGCAACAAAGAGTCACTCCAAAGTCACTAATAGTGGAGAACAAACAAAGAGATTATGGTAGGGTACGAAACCACCTCAAAGTTATTCTTTCCAATCAATCCGTTGGGCTATTCCTATAAGTGTCACAAATAGCCCTAGAGTCCGTACTAGAATAACACCTTAAGACACAAATCAACCAAAACCCTAATGTCACCTAGATACTCCAATGTCACCTCAAGTATCCGTGGGTATGATTATACGATATGCATCACACAATCTCAGATTCATCTATTCAACCAACACATAGAACCCCAAAGAGTGCCCCAAAGTTCTACCGGAGAATCACGACGAAAACATGTGCCAACCCCTATGCATAGGTTCATGGGCGAAACCCGCAAGTTGATCACCAAAACATACATCAAGTGAATCACGTGATATCCCATTGTCACCACAGATACGCACGGCAAGACATACATCAAGTGTTCTCAAATCTTTAAGGACTCAATCCGATAAGATAACTCCAAAGGGTAAACTCAATTCATTAAAAGAGAGTAGAGGGGGAGGAGAAACATAAGATCCAACTATAATAGCAAAGCTCATGATACATCAAGATCGTATCATCTCAAGAACACGAGAGAGAGAGAGATCAAACACATAGCTACTGGTACATACCCTCAGCCCCGAGGGAGAACTACTCCCTCCTTGTCATGCAGAGCACCGGGATGATGAAGATGGCCACCGGAGAGGGATTGCCCCCTCCGGCAGGGTGCCGGAACGGGTCTAGATTGGTTTTTGGTGGCTACGGAGGCTTCTGGCGGCCGAACTCCTGATCTAATCTCTGTTCTGGAAGTTTTAGGATACGTGGGTATATATGGGTGAAAGGAGTACGTCGGTGGACCAAAGGGGTGTAACATCCCAAATTTTCAATTTGGAATGTTATACACTAGATCATCATTGCATATCATATTTATTGCATCTTGGTTGATCCTAGAAATTTCACGCAACTCAAGGACCCTCAGAGAGAGTTGGGATTTCGTTATTTTTATATTTGAGTTGTCTCAAAATTTGAAAATAGGATCGTTTGATTTTATTTATTTTATCTTCAATTATTTCTATTACAAAAATATGAGAGAGGGAATAAAATGACTTTCCCAAAATAAAGAAATATTGAGGATTTAATAAAAAATTCAAATAAGATTTTGTTTTGGTTTTATTTGCTATTTTATTTGAATTTAGGAAAAATGCGCGTTTTCAAAATTGCATTTAGGCCCCAAATAAATGTTCGTCCTGTGCGGCTTGATTTTAGAAGTCGGGGAAAATTTATTTCAGGATTTTTGGAGTCCGTTTAGTATTTCTTTTGTTTTTTTTCCGAGCGTAATTTTTTTTTAAAAAAAGTCCGAACCGAGCTTGGGCCGTAATCGGCCAGGACTCCTCCTGGCCGGGACTCTTATAAGCGCCCTGAGGCCCCCGGCCAAGCCCAGCCCCGCCCCCGCCCGAAAACCCTAACCCTAGCCACCCGCCGCCGCCGCCGCCGCGCCGCGCTGCCGCCGCCTGCTCGCGCCGCCGCCCGAGCCGCCGCCCGCCCGCGCCGCTACCGCTGCTGCCCGCGCCGCCGCCGCCCCGCCGCCGCCGACGGAGCGCGGCCTCCGCCGTTCGCCGGAGTCGCCAGAGGTAGTTTTTTTCGCCTCCGGTTTTTCTCGAAAAACCGTTCGGTTTTCCGACGGTTTTGTTCGTTTTTTAGTTTCGTTTTTTAAATAGATCGGTTTTTTTGGTTTATTTAATTAGTGAGCGTTCGTCCGTTCGTTCGTTTTAACGAACGTTTGTCGTCTTTTTCTCAGATTAAATCCGCGATTTTTCTGATCGCGATTTCTGATCCAATTTTTGTTTTACTAACTTTTTGCTCGTTTGTCGGAATCAGGTGATTCAAGCGCCTGGAGTTTCGTCTCGAAACTCTCTTTCCGTTTAACCAACTCAAACAAGGTTTTGCCACTATAAAAATTTCCCTAGATCCAGAATAGTAAGCGAAGCCTTTTTCTTTTGCCGTTTGTCTTTCGTTGCTTCGTTCGTTTTGATTCTTTTTGCCAACCGGAGTTCTTAAGTTGAGCTTTCTGGTTAGATCTCTTATTTGAGTTTTACCTGTGCATTAGTTGAGTACTTATTGTATACTTGTTTGTTTGCGATAGAGTACCCGGAGTGCGCCGCTTGCTACTTCGAATCGCTAGGTTTCCCAGATCATCAGCAAGGCAAGTAACACTTTGATCATGTTTTTCCCTCTACCCAGTTTTATTGCATTAGATCAATCCTCACACATTGCATGATTAGGATCTAATTAAATTGTGGGTTTGGGAAGTAGTTGAGGTAGTACCTATTACCTGTTATTATCAAACCTTTGGGAGTTACTTCTACGTTTGCTTTATGCCATGTTATGCTAGTAGACGTGGATTGGGTGAGTGTATCCATGACAGATGTGAGATGTTAATTAATAGTTTACTTAAGGTGGCAACTTAAATACACATCTGGGTGGATTGAGGCACCTGGGTTTCCAGCGATTGCCTGTTTTTCTTTATGGACCGCCACCCAGGCTCAAAGGGATCATGAGATTGTTTATGCTAGAAACTTCCGTGTGCAGCCACAAGCTACTATGGGCTCTAGCATAGTTGATTTAGCCGTGCGAACTCTTACAGTGGTAGACTAGCAGATGTAGGGGATGTAGGTTGGTACTGTCTACCCGTTCGTAAGGTGCTAGCGCTTCTGAAAGACTATGTCTCGGTCATCTGTTTCTCAAACACCATGTAGTGCGAGAATCCCAACGGAGGAGATCGAGTCTTGTGGGGAAAAGTGTGCAAACCTCTGAAGAGTGTATAAACTAATCATGGTTAGCCGTGTCCCCGGTTATGGACATCTTGAGTATCTAGTACCTGGATTATCATGTGAATCTCAACATGTTACTCAAAAATTAATTTTGTTGGGTTTTGTTTAATGATGATGCTTAATTGGGATTGAGAATGTTGTCAACCATTCTCAATGTTTAACAACTACCATGATATTTAAATAAAATTTATTCCTTTGCAGTTGGGAAAAATTGGCTTTACACAAAACTGTAACCATAGAGCTTTCCACCAGCCAAATATGCATATAGAATAGCCTGTTTAATTCCATTACTCTCTATGTGTTACTTTGCCAGCATATTCCATGTGCTGACCCGTTTCGGGCTGCAACGTTAATGTTGTAGACTTTTCAGACGATAATTAAGGAGTTTTAGGTCGTGGTTCTATACTCAGTGATGCCGTTGGAGTTGATGGCTCACTTATCTTCCAAGCCTTCCGCTGTTATCGTTATTAGATGGCCTTAAGCCATATTTATTGTAATAAGTTCTCTTTTGAGACTCTCGATGTAATAAGTGTGTGATTGCTACTCTGTTATAAATCCTTCAAGTACTGTGTGGTGTCAGCATTACTGATCCAGGGATGACACCTGAGCACAGAGATTGGACCGGTTGAGGTCTGGTCGCTACAAGGGGGGCCACGAGGCAGGGGGCGCGCCCCAGGGGGGTGGGCGCGCCCCTACCCTCGTGAACTCCTCCTTCATCTTCTGACGTAGGGTCCAAGTCTATCCGGTTGGTTTCCTTCCAAAAATAAATTCTCCAGTTGATTTCATTCCGTTTCGACTCCGTTTGATACTCTTTTTCTTCGAAACACTGAAATAGGCATAAAACAACAAATCTGGGCTGGGCCTCCGGTTAATAGGTTAGTCCCAAAAATAATATAAAAGTGGAAAATAAAGCCCAATATTTCCCAAAACAGTAGATAATATAGCATGGAGCAACCAAAAATTATAGATACGTTGGAGACGTATCACACCACCGGTGTATAGTACGCCTATGGCTTACGCGAGAAGGTGCGTCGGCTTCAGTCTACAGCCGGCGTCTCAAGCACACTAGCTCGCTCCCCAAATATCATTTCACTGTTCAATCGTCGCCGGTGAAAGATGGGCACGTGGACCCGCGTCGTGAGGGCAACTTCGGTGGCCCACTCCGGCGAGAGCGCGGCCGTAGCCGCCATGCGCGTGCTAACAAGGTGCATGAGCGCGGCCGCAATTTGCGACCGGGCGGCAAAGGCAGCCCAAACGGCCGCTGTTGCTTCTCAGGTGGCGGCAGCAACATCTGCCTCGAGGATAGCTACTGGCGAGAGCGGCACATCAGCTGTCCATTCCACAGCGGTGGCCTTAGACCTGATGAAGGCCGCCCACGACCATGTCGAGGCCGCCCACGCCCAGCTCTTGGTTGTCACTGCACAAATCGAACGAAGCTTCTCCAACAACGGTCGGCAACCCACGGCCGAAGAGCTGGCAATTGCTGAGAGCGTTCGAGCAGCCATCCGTTCCTACGCCGCATACTTTGCAATGACGGAGCCCGTCCAAGCCCAAATCGCGTCTGCCCATGCCCATCTCGTGGCAGGCTTTTCGAACTGCCCATGTTTCAGCAGGAGCTATGGCCATGAAGAAGCGAGAGTTTCTCAACTTGCGCCAAGGAGGACGGATAGTTGGCTAGTATGTGGAGGACTTTAGTAAGCTAGCAGGTTATGCCCCAGATGACGTTGCTACGGATGCAGCTAAGCAGGAGAAGTTTCTGGAAGGACTGAATGATGAGTTGAGCATGCAGTTGATGGTAGCAACCTTCAACAACTACCAGGAGTTGGTAGATCGTGCTCTTATGATTGAAGGGAAGCAGCAGCAGATTGAGAATCGCAAGAGGAAGTATGGACAAGGGAAGCACAATTCAGGAGCTCAGCAGAAGCCACGTTTTACCCCTAGACCGGGAGGACATTTTTAGCATACCCATGGAGGAGGTAGCTCGCACAATCACAATGGCACCAAGAATGGTAATGGGAATGGTGGAAGTAATGGCCAAAACCGTACCAACCCATCGACCCCAGCCAAGAGAGACCTGAGCCAAGTCACTTGTTTTAAGTGCCAAAAGACCGGACATTATGCCAATGAATGTCCTGGATCACATAATGGTAATGGCAATGGAAGCTCTGGGAAGAAGCTGAACCCTTTCAATAGGGGACAGGTGAACCACGTTAACGTGGAGGAGGTTGAAGAGCAGCCGGATGCAGTAATCGGTAAGTTTTTGGTTAAGTCATTTACTGCACTCGTTCTTTTTGATACTGGTGCAACGCATTCATACATATCAAGGGATTTGTGGATAAGTATAAACTGCCAACCCAAGCCCTTAGGTCACCCATGTTAGTAACCTCGCCTGGAGCAGAATATATGGCTAGCCTATGGTGTGATCGGTTTCCATTAAGGATTGGTAACTACGTATTTCCCTCGAACCTAATAGTGTTGGAATCTCAAGGATTGGATGTGATATTAGGCATGGATTGGTTGTCGATGTATGTAGGAACCATCGATTGCGCCAGTAAGTCGATCTTGCTTACCACCCCAGAAGGAAGAAGGATCAAGTATGTATCCCGACATGTGCCAAAGAGGACTCAAGTAAATTGTTTGACAGGAGTTGTGCAGGAGGAAGTACCAGTGGTGAAGGATTTCCGGATGTATTTCCAGAGGAATTGCCAGGCATGCCACCAGATATAGATATTGAGTTTTTGATTGAGCTTTTGCCAGGCACAGGGCCAATATCAAAGAGACCATATAGGATGCTCGCAAAGGATTTGGTTGAGATTAAGAAGCATATTAAGGAGTTACTAGATAAAGGATATATTCGCCCAAGTTCTTCACCATGGGGATCGCCAATACTTCTAGTGGAAAAGAAGGATGGATCGTTAAGGATGGTTGTTGATTATCGAGGATTGAATGAAGTAACCATCAAGAACAAGTACCCACTACCGATGATCAATGATCTGTTTGATCGATTGCAAGGAGCTAAGGTATTTTCCAAGATCGATCTGCAATCAGGATACCACCAGTTGAAGATTCGAGAATAGGATATACCCAAGACAGCTTTTACCACCAGGTATGGGCTGTACGAGTATACCGTTATGTCATTTGGTCTGACTAACACACATGCATATTTTATGAACATGATGAACAAAGTGTTTATGGAGTTTTTGGATAAGTTCATCGTAGTGTTCATTGATAATATCCTGGTTTACTCAAAGAATGAAGAGGAGCATAAGGAGCATTTGCGTTTGGTGCTTGGTAAACTCAGAGAACATCAACTATATGCCAAGTTCAGCAAATGTGAGTTTTGGTTGAAGGAAGTTGGATTTCTCGGACACGTTATATCCGGGGAAGGTATAGCAGTAGATCCCACTGAAGTTGATACTGTGACCAAGTGGGAAGCCCCAACAACAGTTGGAGAGATCCGGAGTTTTCTTGGACTCGCAGGATACTACCGGAGGTTTATTGAGAATTTCTCAAAATTTGCGAAGCCTATGACGGAGTTGTTGAAGAAGGATACCAAGTTCATATGGACTGAGGAATGTGAGGCTAGTTTCCAAGAGTTGAAGAAACGGTTGGTTACATCACCAGTGTTGATTTTGCCAGACCAGACCAAGGATTATGAGGCGTATTGCGACGCTTCACGTCGAGGACTTGGAGCAGTGCTTATGTAGGAAGTAAGAGTTGTTTCATATGCCTCATGACAGCTTAAGCCCCATGAGTTGAATTATGCTACACATGATTTGGAGTTAGCAGCCGTAGTGCATGCATTGAAGACTTGGAGACATTTTCTGATTGGAAACCATTGCGAGGTGTACACGGATCACAAGAGTTTGAAGTATATTTTCACACAGAAGGAGTTGAACCTCAGACAAAGGAGATGGTTGGAGCTCATCAAGGATTATGATATGAAATTGCATTATCACCCCGGAAAGGCTAACGTAGTAGCTGACGCGTTGAGCCGCAAGAGCCATGTCAACACCCTAATAACGGGAGATTTACCAAGGGAGTTAGCCGAAAATCTTCGAGAGCTATGTTTGGAAATAGTCCCGAGAGGCTATGTAGCAGCATTGGAGATTCAGTCTACTTTGATGGATAAGATCAGAGAAACTCAAAAGACTGACAAGGAGATTGCTTCTATTAAGGAGAAAATGAGCAAAGGAAAAGCTAAGGGATTTTGTGAGGATGAGCACGATACCTTATGGTTTGAAGATCGTGTCTATGTACCAAATGATTCGGAGATCAGGAAGTTAATCTTACAATAGGCCCATGATTCACCATATTCGATTCACCCAGGAAATACCAAGATGTATTTGAATTTGAAGGATATATTCTGGTGGATCGGAATGAAGAAGGATATTGCAGAGTATGTAGCAGTTTGTGATGTATGTCAAAGAGTGAAGGCAGAGCATCAGAAGCCAGCAGGATTGCTACAACCATTGCTGATACCCGAATGGAAGTGGGATAAGCTAGGCATGGATTTTATTACAGGATTGCCTAGAACACGTTCAGGCTATGACTCGATATGGGTTGTAGTCGATCGTTTGACAAAGGTAGCTCATTTCATTCCAGTGAAGACTACCTATACGAGTGCAAAGTTGGCAAAGATATACATAACTAGAATTGTTTGTCTGCATGGAGTTCCAAGGAGCATAGTATCATATAGAGGAACTCAATTTACCTCAAAGTTCTGGAATCAGTTACATGAAACTTTGGGTACCAGACTGGAGTTTTAGCACAGCTTTCCACCCGCAGACAGATGGACAGACTGAGAGAGTCAATCAGATTTTGGAGGATATGCTAAGAGCTTGTGCGCTAGATTACGGATCTAGTTGGGACGAGAATTTGTTGTATGCAGAGTTCTCTTACAACAACAGTTATCAATCCAGTTTGAAGATGGCCCCTTTCGAAGCCTTGTACGGAAGGAGGTGCAGGACCCCATTGTCTTGGGATGAAGTTGGAGAACGCCAGTTGTTTGGACCGGATCTGATAAAGGAGTCTGAATAGAAAGTGAAATTGATTCGCGATAGGCTCAAGGTAGCCCAGTCCAGGCAAAAGAGTTATGCAGATTCTAAATGCAAGGAGATAGTTTACGAAGTCGGAGACCGAGTTTATCTTCGAGTATCATCACTTCGAGGAGTTAAGCGCTTTGGAGTTAAAGGAAAGTTAGCGCCCCGTTTTGTAGGCCCATATAAAGTTTTGGAGCATATGGGAGAGGTAGCCTATAAGTTGGAATTGCCCGTAGGATTGTCGGGAGTTCACGACATGTTCCACGTTTCCCAGTTGAAGAAGTGCCACGCAGAGATGGCTGATATACCGCTGAGAGATACGGTACCACTGGAAGCAGTTAAGTTGGACAGTGATTTGACCTATGAGGAGAAACCAGTTAAGATTCTAGAGTATGCCAGTCGAGTCACCCGCAGTAAGGTTATCAAGTTTTGCAAGGTTTAGTGGAGCAACAACACGGAGGATGAAGCCACCTGGGAGCGAGAAGAAGATATGCTGAAGGACCACCCTCACCTATTTTCTAGCCAACCCGAATCTCGAGGGCGAGATTCATCTTAAGGGGGGTAGGTTTGTAACATCCCAAATTTTCAATTTGGAATGTTATACACTAGATCATCATTGCATATCATATTTATTGCATTTTGGTTGATCCTAGAAATTTCACACAACTCAAGGACCCTCGGAGAGAGTTGGGGATTTCGTTATTTTCATATTTGAGTTGTCTCAAATTTTGAAAATAGGATCGTTTGATTTTATTTATTTTATCTTCAATTATTTCTATTACAAAAATATGAGAGAGGGAATAAAATGACTTCCCCAAAATAAAGAAATATTGAGGATTTAATAAAACAATCAAATAAGATTTTATTTTGGTTTTATTTGCTATTTTATTTGAATTTAGGAAAAATGTGTGTTTTTCAAAATTGCATTTAGGCCCCAAATAAATGTTCATCCTGTGCGGCTTGATTTTAGAAGCCGGGGAAAATTTATTTCAGAATTTTTGGAGTCCATTTAGTATTTCTTTTGTTTTTTTCCCGAGCGTAATTTTTTTTTTAAAAAAAAGCCCGAACCGACCTTGGGCCGTAACCGGCCAGGACTCCTCCTGGCTGGGCCTCTTATAAGAGCCCCAAGGCCCCCGGCCAAGCCCAGCCTCGCCCCCGCCCGAAAACCCTAACCCTAGCCGCCCACCGCCGCCGCCTGCTCACGCCGCCGCCGCCCGCGCCACCCCGCCGCCGTTCGCCGGAGTCGCCGGAGGTAGTTTATTTTTCGCCTCCGGTTTTTCTCGAAAAACCGTTCGGTTTTTTGACGGTTTTGTTCGTATTTTAGTTTCGGTTTTTTTAAATAGAACGGTTTTTCCGGTTTATTTAATTAGCGAGCTTTCGTCCGTTCGTTCGTTTTTTTTCTCAGATTAAATCCGCGATTTTTCTGATCGTGATTTCTGATCTGATTTTCGTTTTAGTCTAACTTTTCGCTCAATTATCGGAATCAGGCGATTCAAGCGCCTGGAGTTTCGTCTCGAAACCCTCTTTCTGTTTAACCCACTCAAACAAGCTTTTTCCACTGTAAAAATTTCCCTAGATCCAGAATAGTAAGCGAAGCCTTTTTCTTTTGCCGTTTGTCTTTCGTTGCTTCGTTCGTTTTGATTCTTTTTGCCAACAGGAGTTCTTAAGTTGAACTTTCTGGTTAGATCTCTTATTTGAGTTTTACCTGTGCATTAGTTGAGTACTTATTGTATGCTTGTTTGTTTGCGATAGAGTACCCGGAGTACGCCGCTTGCTACTTCGAATCGCTAGGTTTCCCGTATCATCAGCAAGGCAAGTAACACTTTGATCATGTTTTTCCCTCTACCCAGTTTTATTGCATTAGATCAATCCTCACACATTGCATGATTAGGATCTAATAAATTGTGGGTTTGGGAAGTAGTTGAGGTAGTACCTATTACCTGTTATTATCAAACCTTTGGGAGTTACTTCTACGTTTGCTTTATGCCATGCTATGCTAGTAGACGTGGATTGGGTGAGTGTATCCATGACAGCCGTGAGATGTTAATTAATGGTATACTTAAGGTGGCAACTGAAATACACATCTGGGTGGATTGAGGCACCTGGGTTTCCAGCGATTGCCTGTTTTTCTTTATGGACCGCCACCCAGGCTCAAAGGGATCATGAGATTGTTCATGCTAGAAACTTCTGTGTGCAGCCACAAGCTACTATGGGCTCTAGCATAGTTGATTAAGTCGTGCGAACTCTTATAGTGGTAGACTAGCAGATGTATGGGATGTAGGTTGGTACGGTCTACCCGTTCGTAAGGTGCTAGCGCTTCTGAAAGACTATGTCTCGGTCATCCATTTCTCAAACACCATGTAGTGCGAGAATCCCAACGGAGGAGATCGAGTCTTGTGGGGAAAAGTACGCAAACCTCTACAGAGTGTATAAACTAATCATGGTTAGCCGTGTCCCCGGTTATGGACATCTTGAGTATCTAGTACCTGGATTATCATGTGAATCTCAACATGTTACTCAAAAATTAATTTTGTTGGGTTTTGTTTAATGATGATGCTTAATTAGGATTGAGAATGCTGTCAACCATTCTCAATATTTAACAACTACCATGACAGTTAAATAAAATTTATTCCTTTGCAGTAGGGAAAAATTGGCTTTACGCAAAACTGTAACCATAGAGCTTTCCACTAGCCAAATATGCATATAGAATAGCCTGTTTCATTCCATTACTCTCTATGTGTTACTTTGCCAGCATATTCCATGTGCTGACCCGTTTCGGGCTACAACATTAATGTTCCAGACTTTTCAGACGATGATTAAGGAGTTTTAGGTCGTGGTTCTATACTCAGTGATGCCGTTGGAGTTGATGGACTCAGTTATCTTCCAAGCCTTCCGCTGTTATCGTTATTAGATGGCCTTAAGCCATATTTATTGTAATAAGTTCTCTTTTGAGACTCTCGATGTAATAAGTGTGTGATTGCTACTCTGTTATAAATCCTTCAAGTACTATGTGGTGTCAGCATTACTGATCCAGGGATGACACCTGAGCACAGAGATTGGACCGTTTGAGGTCTGGTTGCTACAAGGGGGGCCACGAGGCAGGGGGGCTCGCCCCAGGGGGCTGGGTGCGCCCCCTACCCTCGTGAACTCCTCCTTCATCTTCTGACGTAGGATCCAAGTCTATCCGGTTGGTTTCCTTCCAAAAATAACTTCTCCAGTTGATTTCGTTCCATTTCGACTCCGTTTGATACTCTTTTTCTTCGAAACACTGAAATAGGCATAAAACAACAAATATGGGATGGGCCTCCGGTTAATAGGTTAGTCCCAAAAATAATATAAAAGTGGAAAATAAAGCCCAATACTTCCCAAAACAGTAGATAATATAACATGGAGCAACCAAAAATTATAGATACGTTGGAGACGTATCACACCGCCGGTGTATAGTACGCCTATGGCTTATGCGAGAAGGTGCGTCGGCTACAGTCTACAGCCGGCGTCTGAAGCACACTAGCTTGCTCCCCAAATAGCATTTCACTGTTCAATCGTCGCCGGTGAAAGATGGGCACGTGGACCCGCGTCGTGAGGGCAACTTTGGTGGCCCACTCCGGCGAGAGCGCGGCCGTAGCCGCCATGCGCGTGCTAACAAGGTGCATGAGCGCGGCCGCAATTTGCGACCGGGTGGCAAAGGCAGCCCAAACGGCCGCTGTTGCTTCTCAAGTGGCAGCAGCAACATCTGCCTCGAGGATAGCTACTGGCGAGAGCGGCACATCAGCTGTCCATTCCGCAGCGGCGGCCTTAGACCTGATGAAGGCCGCCCACGACCATGTCGAGGCCGCCCACGCCCAGCTCCTGGCGGTCACCTCACAAATCGAACGAAGCTTCACTGACAACGGTCGGCAACCCACGGCCAAAGAGCTGGCAATTGCTGAGAGCGTTCAAGCAGCCGTCCGTTCCTACGCCACATACCTTGCAATCACGGAGCCCGTCCAAGCCCAAATCGCGTCTGCCCATGCCCATCTCGTGGCAGCCTTTTCCAAAGAGATGGTGCATGCGGATGGCGAGATGCTTGCCTAGTATGGTGCGATGGATGCCATGGAGCCCCTTCCCCATGAGATCGTCAGGCGCGAGCGGGACATGGAGGCGGCGGCGGAGATCGACGAGCACCAGCCGTAGTAGTACTCTATGTTTTGTTTAATTAAGAGCACCGGTCTTTAATTTGTTAGAGTAATGTTTAGGTCAGCTAGCTCTGTTTAATTGCTGAACTTGCTTGATTAAGAAGTGTGGGAATGTTGTAGTCTCCTTTGTGTACCCAAATAATGCAATGACGTGGATGACCACTGTAACCATGGAAATTCGAACCAAAACTTTTGACGTTCAAACTCATCACACACGGTTTAGGCTATCTAAATGATTTGTGATGTCCACATATCATACACAGTTCTGAATACGGGGCCATGTCTGATGACACTTTGCACGCCAGTTTTTTGGCTGAAGTGATTCCAAATTTTCGGCTTCCGCAGAAATATCAACCTCCCCGCCCCTCCCCCTTGCCAAAAGCCACATTTCCCCTCTTTCCGCCTTCCTTTCCAAGTTGAAACCTTCACTCCTTGCTTGCAGCGCCGCCGCCTCCTCGCCGGCGACCCTCCTTCACGCTGCTCGGCCTCCTCTATCCAGGTAGGTAATCCACACCCGACCCCCATCCTCCTCCTCCTTCCACATCCCACATGCCCCGATTGCCGGCGCGAGCGCGACACCTTCCACCCAAATCACCGACCCCTCCACCAAATAAGCGCCGACCTAATCCATGGTGCACGCAATATAGCCAGGACCTCAAGGAGCATTTGGCAGCGGAGAAGCAAATCGCGGCTGCACGCGCGGATGAGGTCACGATGGCTGCCATTCGTGCCGACCCCAAGATCTTGGAGGAGCACCATGCCAATTGCTAGCTACGCTGGTTAAGCTTGCTCGGTTTACCCATTGTGTGTGTTGCTCCTGCCTTTCCTTCACAAAATCTAGTGAATTGTGCTATCTAATTTCACCATGCAATCTGTTGCTCTAGGGTATATGTTCTATATGTCGTGCAGTGTGGTTCTCACTTATTAACTGTTTTGTTAATTAGTTGTCGTCTTCAGTTAATTGTTTGGCTCAATTCTGCAAATGTGATGTTCAATTCTTCAGGCTGCAATTTTGTATTGTCTTCCATGTGAGAAATAAATCGAATTTATCTTTACAAAATTGTGGGTGCATTCTGTTATTGTATACCATGTGAGGAATAAATTGAATTTGGTTGTAGTAAATACATGAGAAACAAATACAATTGCTACAATTGGTTGTAGTTAACTGTTTGGTTAACTCTCTGATCTTCTATTAGGAGTATGTTATATTGTGCAATGTGGTGCTCAGTTACTGTTTGGTTCATTTGTTGTGGTGTTTAGTTAACTGCTTGGTTCGATGTTATATTGTGCAATGTGGTGCTCAGTTAATGTTTGGTTCATTTGTTGTGATGTTTAGTTAATTGCTTGGTTCAATTCTGCAATGCGATGTCCAATTGTTGTGGGTAGAATTTTGTATTGTTGTGCATGTGAGGAATAAATCGAATTTGGCTGGACTTAATACATGAGAAACATATACAAGTGCTATATTTCCTAGTTCTTAATCATGCTTGGTTTGGGTAAATGGGTTTTTCGTGTGGCTTCAATTAATCTGATGAATCTGCAATGTGCTTATTTTTCATCAACCTATTTTACTAATAGCATGCGAACCCTTACTTAACCTGATGACTAACTACCTTATATGTGTTGCAGGGAAACAATGGGAAGCACTGAGGTTTACAATCGAGATTAGCACGTGCATGGTCCATTGTCTAATAGCACATTATTGTGCAATTGCAGGAACCATTCTAATATTTTGGTTTTTAACAATTTGGTCTTGCACATGTAGGTCCTGCTGTCAGAGGTTTTGACCCACTGATCGACCCTTTTTGCATATGGGGAAATGAGTTGTCCATGAATATCAATCAAATCAAGAAACTCAGAAAGATTGTTAGGATAAAGAAATTAGCGACAAAAAACAACAAAATCTTTGTCTACACAATGAAGAAGACATCAGTTCACTACAAGATGGTACTAACTATTATACCTTGCCTTTTTTTATTCCTTTGCCCCATTTGCAATATAGAGAAGATGTTTATGCACATCCTTGTTTTCAGGCCTTTCCAAAGCAGTTCACTGATGATTACCTCTCAAACCACCTCTATGGCCAAGAGGCGAGGAAGGTTTTCATACAACACCCACGGTTCAATATTGAAGTGTTCCTGAAGAGGTTGAAGGACGGACGGTCAATCATCCACAGGCACTGGCCTAAAGTTGCAAAGACCTTCAACATGAATGAAGGCTCAATATTCGCCTTCCACTTCAGCAGTTTTCCAGATGAGATGCATCTGTCTATATACCGTGTATGATGCTAATTTCGAAAGGTTCTACATGTTACATGTGGAACTTGCTGCTGGTGCAGTTGTGTAATGGGGTAGCTGAGTGCTGAAGCTATATCATGTTGTACTCTGATGTTGTTCAATTATGAAATTATGCTTTCTTAATATGAAAACGAAATATATTGTGTGCTTAATATGAATGTCAATTAGATTAATAAATGGATTATTAATAATAAGGCAATTAGCCTGCTAATGGCGAATTAGCCTGCTAATTGGGTTTTGATATTGCAAACGGTTGTTGAAAAAACCCGTGGGCAATGACCTCAGGCAATGCACACAATTTCTAGGAATAAACCGTGTTGGATCAATGAACAATCACACACGACTTTCTCTTGAAAACTGTTAGCGTTAGGCCACCTTGCGCAAACATCTACCACATAAACACAGTGTGTCATGGACAGCCTTTGCCACACAGTTTTTTCTACGGACCGTGTGTGCTACATTCAATAACGCAAACAATTTAACGGGAAAAATTGTGTGTGATGTACCTGTGAATGGAAACGTTTTCCTTGGAGCGATTGTGTGGGATGTGCATACAAACAGAAACGTTTAGCAGAGACTGACTGTGTGGGATGTACTTGTGACCGGAAACAATTTCGCCGTATAATTTTTTTTAGCTCTACTGTACGTATTTCCATATTTGAGTGATCGCCGGTCGCACATGACCTCATTTTGCCGAATGTGTGTGCCAGGAGGGCATATCCCCAACAGTTTCTGGGTCGTGTGGGAAGGACCCCCCTATCACCCACACTCACTTGGTGACGGTTCCAAATGACGTCGCGGAAAGGGGTAAAAAACTATTTGTTTAGGACCGACACGCACTAGTGAAATGCAAGATATGATGTGCAATGCATATGGGTACTCCGGAAGGGAAAAGATGATCAAGGCATCAACTTGGCAAACCAAGTATGCCGCTGGAAAGATGGGGTGATTTCGGTCAAAATCGATATAAGGATCTCTGGAAACGGATGCACGGTTTGAAAATGACAAGCAACACAAGAATGATGCAAATCTATGATTAACAACATCATATCACTTAGAATGCAACAAGAAACTATGCTACAACAGTCCAACATAGCAACAAAGCACATGGCATTAAAGTACAGGTGCAACTCTACAAATCATGAACACTGAGCTCCTGCTAGAATTCACTAGAACAAGCTCAAAATAGCCTAGCAAAAATGCAAATGATATCAGCTTCACAGACTTGGAGAAAATACTAAACATGTCAAAACATCATCATATAGCAATGTTTAGAGCTAGCAAACAACATGATACAGGAACATATCACGGCAAACAAAGACATGGCATGCTAGTACTATAGGAATAGAACAAAACTCCCTTACCGAACTTTAACCAACGATAAACGTAAAATATGGTAAAACCCACGCAAACATGGCAAGTTATATGAATAGTTTCAGACTTAGAAGAGAAACATGACATAGCATAAACAGATTCATGGTAGCAACCTTGGAAGCTCATGCCACTTACCACAAAGCATTTCATGGCATAACAAGGTAACCAACATGAAGTAGACATATTCAAGAAGCTAAGCATGGGAAGAGAAAGTTCATAGGGTACATGCATCACTAGCAAAACACGTGGCAAAACTGAATCTCATGTTAACAATCTGCCAGGAATAATATTTAGTAAAAGTAGAGCATGGTAACGACAAGCTAGAGTACTCCATAATTACAACCAGAGGCTTCAAAGGATAGAGCAATACCACATATTAAAAACACTCTTACTGAACTACCTCAAAATGTGCATGGATCTCATGGTATCAACAAGTTTACATGGCATTAAAATGTAGCAGGAAAAGACTTGCAAAATATTCTAAGTGTCTGAAATCAGCAACATCTCATAGCCTACTTTGCATGCTTGTCCTAGTCACCACATATCTCATAAAAATACAATACTTGCACCCCTATAAAGATTGCACGATGGAGCTCAAAAAACATGTAGACATCATGCTCATAGGATGCACGCACAAAATGCAATGAAAATAACAAATCATCAAGTTCTGTTAAATTCCAGCAGACAACATCATATAACACTCTTGCAATAGGGATTAACATGGCATAATGCATCCTAACATGCATGAAAATGACACTAACATGAAGAACACTCTGAGATGAACATGTACATACGAATATCCTATCATTCGGACACACGTGCACATAGATACAAGCTCCACAAATTGCCAATATGATGTTGAAATTATAAGGACTTAGCCATTTTTTCCAAAGAAAAATAGTGAGCGTCATATACTAAAGCGTGCACCGGGCGGGATTTAGGCAAAAGCTCACCAACGGGCCTCGGCCCAGTTTGAGGAGGAGGAAGCGGGCCGGCAGGAGGAGTGGGTTGGGCCTCGTGTGTGGGGAGGAGGCCCATGCGGGCGCGTGGTGGCCGACACTGCCGATGATGCGGTCGTCGTTCCCCTCGTGCGTGAGTCGCATGAGTAGGAGGCAGGGGGCGACGGTGCCCGAAGTCAACGGCGGGCCAGCAGCGACTCCGGCAGGTTAGGGCGACGGGGAGGACCCGAGAGGACAGATCTGGGCCAGAGGGGTCCATTCCTGGCGGGATTCGGCGGCTAGAAGACGAGGTCGAGGCGGAGCTCGAGCATGGCGACCATGGAGTTCCTGTCCATGGCGGCAGAGAGAGAGAGGGATGTGAGACCTGAGAGAGAGAGAGAGAGAGCGAGATTGAGAGAGAGAGAGAGAGAAAGGAGAAGGAGAGTGCGACGGGGAGGCAGCGACCTGACTGGCGGAGGCGGCGGACTCCAGTGGTGCAGGGCGGCGCCGGCGAACGGGCGGCGCGCGGAGCTGCGGTGGCGCGCGGGATCCGGCGGCGGGGGACGGTTGGGCCGGGAGGGCCCGACCCGGGCCCCGGCGGGAGCGATGGAGAGAGGAGGCGGAGGCGAGCTGATTGGCGCGATGGCAGTGGTCGGCGGCGGCTATGGTGATGCATCGGCCTCTGATTGGCCGAAACGCGTGGCGGCGGCGGCGGACACGTCCGACGGCGGACGGACATGTCCAGTGGCGCGGAGGAGGTGGGATTCAGGGTTTGGACTGCGATTTTTGGACGAGGGAGGTGTATATATAGGTAGGGGAGCTAGGAGAGTCCAAATGAGGTGCAGTTTTCGCCCACACGATCGTGATCCAACGACAGAGAGCATGGAGGGGGTTCAGATGGGTTAGTGGGCTGTTTGGAGGGGTGTTGGGCTGCAACAAGAGAGGGGCTTTTGCGGTTACCCGGTTAACCATTGGGGCATCAAACGACCTCCAAATGGAACGAAATTTGACAGGCGGCCTACCGGTGATGTACCAAGGCCACTCGACAAATCTCGACCCGTTCCGAGAATGTTTTTCTCCCGCTCATGAAACGAGATTAGAGGGGTGTAACGGGTGCATGTGGGAGTGTCGGATTGTGAAACAGACAACGGGGAAAATGACCGGATGCATGAGACGAAAATGAATGCAAATGAGATGCACATGATGACATGAGATGAAATGCATGACATGAACAAAATGCAAAACGAAGAAAAAAACCCAACCATGAAGGAAATATCATATCACATAGCCAGAAATGGCAAGAGTTGGAGTTACAAATGTGGAAAGTTACATCCGAGGTGTTACAAAACACCACAACGTAATGGTGTGCCCGAATGTCGTAACCGTACTTTATTAGATATGGTGCGATCTATGATGTCTCTTACCGATTTACCACTATCGTTTTGGGGTTATGCATTAGAGACAACTACATTCACGTTAAATAGGGCACCATCTAAATCCGTTGAGATGACACCGTATGAACTGTGGTTTGGCAAGAAACCTAAGATGTCATTTCTTAAAGTTTGGGGTTGCGATGCTTATGTGAAAAAGCTTCAGCCTGATAAGCTCAAAGCCAAATACGAGAAGTGCATCTTCATAGGATACCCAAAAGAAACTTTTGGGTACACCTTCTATCGCAGATCCGAAGGCAAGATATTTGTTGCTAAGAATGGATCATTTCTAGAGAAGGAGTTTCTCTCGAAAGAAGTGAGTGGGAGGAAAGTAGAACTTGATGAGGTAATTGTACCTTCTCTCGAATTGGAAAGTATCTCATCAGAGAAATCCGTTCTTGTGATGACTACACCAACTATAGAGGAAGCTAATGATGATCATCATGAAACTTCATATCAAGTTACTACCGAACCTCGTAGGTCAACCAGAGCACGTTCCGCACCAGAGTGGTACGGTAATCCTGTTCTGGAAGTCATGTTACTAGACCATGATGAACCTACGAACTATGAGGAAGCGATGATGAGCCCAAATTCCAATAAATGGCTTGAGGCCATGAAATCTGAGATAGGATCCATGTATGAGAACAAAGTGTGGACTTTGGTGGACTTGCCCGATGATTAGCAAGCCATTGAGAATAAATGGATCTTCAAGAGGAAGACAGACGTTGATGGTAGTGTTACTATCTACAAAGCTCGACTTCTCGAAAAAGGTTTTTGACAAGTTCAAGGTGTTGACTACAATGAGATTTTCTCACTCGTAGCAGTGCTTAAGTCTGTCCGAATCATGTTAGCAATTGCCACATTTTATGCAATCTAGCAAACAGATGTCAAAAACTGCATTCCTTAATGGATTTCTTAAAGAAGAGTTGTATATGATGCAACCAAAAGATTTAGTTGATCATAAAGGTGCTAACAAAGTGTGCAAACTCCAGCAATCCATCTATGGACTGGTGCAAGCATCTCAGAGTTGGAATATACGCCTTGATGAGGTGATCAAAGCATATGGTTTTTATACATACTATGGTGAAGCCTGTATTTAAAACTAAGTGAGTGGGAGACCTGTAGCATTTATGATATTATATGTGGATGACATATTGTTGATCGGGAATGATATAGAATTTCTGGATAGCATAAAAGGGATACTTGAATAAGAATTTTTCAATGAAAGACCTCAGTGAAGCTGCTTATATATTGGCCATCAAGATCTATCACTACAAAAAAATACACTTCCATGATGATACGTGTTTGTCACAGTAGGTCGTTTTTTTGGCATGCATGTACATCCATGACAAATTTATGACAGAATCAAGATAGTCATACATGTGCTGTCGTAGAAGTGTTCCATGACATTACCAAAATTATCATCACGGAACTGTCCACTTCCATGACAATAAATCGCGTGTCACAGAAGTGCTTTCGTCAAGGGTGACCGACACATGGCATCCACCGTAACGGAACGCCGTTAAGCTATCGGGTCGGGTTCTGGATCCGATAACCCGTTAACAGCCCCGACCAATGGGGATTTTCCATGTGTAAAATCATCATTGGCTGGAGGAGACACGTGTCAACTCATCCAATGGGCGAGACGCACCTATGATATGTTGACACGTGGACCGGCCCATCAAGTTTAAATGGGCCGGCCCAACTGAAGGCCCACAAGATTTTGCGGACCATAATGGGCCAGCCCAGCTAAAGGCCCACGAGATTTTGTGGACCATAATGGGCTGGCCCAGCTAAATGCCCACAAGATTTTGCGGGCCATAATGGGCCGACCCAGGTAAAGGCCCAAAAGATTTTTTTGTGCCATAATGGGCCGGCCCAGGTAAAGCCCACAAGATTCTTGCGGGTCATAATGGTCCGACACAGCTAAAGGCCCACGAGATTTTGCCGACATTAACGGGCCGGCCCAGCTGTAGGCCCACAAGATTTTGTGGACCCTAGTAGGCCGACCCATTAATTGCCTACCCTGTTTTGGGCCAAATGCCGGCCCATATTTGATTCGGTCCATTAATGGCCTGCCACGCTCCGGGCCTAATAGTGGCCCATATGAGATCTGGCCCGTTAAAGGCCTACCACGTTCTGGGCCAAATTACGGCCTAGATCAGGTCCGGCCCTTTAAGAGGCTTTGGGCTCAATTATGGCCCGTATCAGATTCAGCCCGTCAACTGGACACTATGCTTTTGGGCCCACTTGATAAAGGCCCACTTAGTAATTCAGCCTGATATTAGTTTTGGCCTGTTAAGGGCCCGTTTAACATTTCGGCCCTATATTAATTTTAGCCTGTTAAAAGCCCGTCATATAGTTGGGCCTAACTACGGCCCGTTTTGCATCCGGCCTACTCGCAGCCGATATCTGATTGGGCCAAACAAGGACCGAGACAATTTTTCGGCCTGTTAAAAGCCCGTGATTTGATTCGCACAATCATGGACCGGGGTTCATTTCGGGCTGCTGCCGGCCGTGAGCTGATCGGCACGTTTCAGGCCCAACCTACATCGTGATTGCATGACGGCCCGATTATGTACCATAATTTTACGGTTTGGCCAGTTTACTGCTAAGACATGATATATATACAGTAAAATAACTGCAGCATCGTGAATAAGAAAAAACCTATACTATACAATAAAGAAATTACGGCATATTACATCCACTGGGCATCAAAGTTCGCCACTATGATAATAAAGCACAAGCAGACAACAGATACATACACTGGGCATCAAAGATCGCCACCAGTGCAAATAAACACGCCGACAAAATAATATACAAAACCGACAGCACTTAAATAGAGTTCAAGAAAGGTTAGCCCTGCTGGGGAGCTGCAGCGCAAGCAGTTGAGCAAGATGATGAGACTGCGCTTGTTCAACACTTATATCTTCCTCACTCTGAAAGATAAACAAGCAGACAGATGACATGTTTTGCACATAAAAGTATCAGGGCTGACAATTCATCACATTTCTTACTAACGAATAAAGTGACACAGTTTAAATTTGCATTAACACAATATGGTATTGTTCAGGTCAAAACATCGCAGGAAATGACATTGTGAAGGAGTTGGCAGCTTCACGACACCACTGGATTACAGATCAAGAACTCATAAGTATCAATGGTTAGTGTGCTGTCAATTTATACCATTTCAGATTGGCAAATAAAGAGACAGTTTAAATAATAGTAGAATGATATGACATTGTTCATAGTTAAGACATTGCAGAATATGACATTGTGCTGTAGTGGGTAGGTTCACCACACAACTGGATTACAGATGAAGAACAGAAGCATACATGCAGTGCAAAAGAAGATCACTTGCTCTGTATAGTTTAATTTACATGGTATGAAGAAGGAACTTGGTTGTACAACTGAAAACTTAAATTGAGAAAGGACGAACTTTTGTTTATGAACTACATATAATAAACTTTAAACAAGCAATTTGATGCAAACACCAAAAATAAACAGCTGTTGCAGTCATGCCTAACCAAATATATACAACAAAGTTTGAAGGCTTGAGATGGACAAACTTACATTATTGGTGAAGACATGCTCTATAAAGGCCTTGTCCATGCTGATGGGGGGGGGCACTTCAAGAAATTTACCATAGAATCTTCTTCAAAAGCATTGCCTTTATTCTATATTTTGTTAAGAGTAAATATAGATGTGATAATATACGGAAAAATGGAGAATATTTAAGATAAGATGAAGAGTGATGCTACATAACCAAGTAGCTATAAATGTAAGTGCAGCGATACAGGCAAAAGGTATAGCCAATAGCAATGCACAGCTAAACTTCTTCAGTACCAACCTTATGGTAAGAGTAAATATAGATCTGATGTGTAGAAAATGGAGGGCAAAGGAAAATAAGCTGTAGAGTGATGGTACATGAACACCTACCTGTCATTATAAGTACACTGATAAAGGACAGCATGTACTTACAAGAACAATGCAGAGCTAAAAAAACATTGGCATTGGATATATTCTACACTAATGTAACCATTCATACAGATCAGATAATTTGGAGCGAACAATTGATAAAAACATTGGCATTGGATATATTCTACACTAATGTAAGAATTTGAGTGGAAAAACATGGTACGATGACAGATGGAATATGTATTGATAATGGATGGGCATGACATCTCGACATATATGATGAGTAAACTAAGCAAATGGCGGTGCAACAAAGTAGAAGAAATGCAAGACAACATATGCAAGATACGCGCAATCAATAAAACCTTGCCAAATTAGAACAGGCACCTTGATGGGTGAACATGACATGCCATCCGCCTTTGACTCCTCGAGGTTAGAATAGTCATTAGGATGATATTCTGAACAAGAATCAATAGGTGGGGAGTGTACGAGTTTCATTGCTTCCAGAATGGCACTCAATGCCTTGGTGCCAATTTTGTAAGTCATTGCAGTGTTCCACAATATTCTTCTGATGCGCGGATTCTGATATTCACTGTAATTGCATATGATATTTGAGAACCATGAAAACATAAATAGTTTTGAGCTTATCTTTGTAATGCAGATGATATTCTAATATAGGTGAGCCCCTGTAAACACTTGTGTGCTATCACTGGATTCTGATGAGAGAGCTCATGTGTGCTGTAATATGGTGCGTGCATTTATATAATCTGGCACAAGTACACTAAAAAATAGGCTCCAGAAGTAAGGATAGCTGGCAGATGATAGGTTCATAATATACTATATAGAGAGTTTATTGCGAAACCATGATAACAAGAGCACACAGCAACTATGCAGATCATAGTGTACATAACAGGGGTACACCATAACCAGGATATATAAATCGAGAAAGTGGAACTGGCTGGAAACTACGGTGTTGTATTGCCGCTAGTAATTGAAAGCCTATCGATCACGTACAGGCCAGCTCTATCAGCTGTTAGACTGCAGATGTCCCTGCTCCCCTTCCTGACAAGGAACATACTGTGCTTCCCATACAAAACACTGCATGGGCCGCCGACCGAACCACCGGCCCCACCGCCTGTGTTCCTCCGCCACCCCCCCGCCCCCACCCGCGTCGAGTTTTCTTCGTTCGACGAGGCCCCACCACCGCCCCCAAAACCACCATCCCCACCCAAGCCCCTTCGATCGCACCGGCGAACTCCGACGAGCTCTGAAAAATCGATTGACCTAATTTTAAAATTTAGTCTACTGTGATTTAATTAGTGTGGAATATAAAAGGGGAAAACCATGAGCATTGCGAGTATGGTGTTGAGCTGCCATGGCGGATCTGAAGGTGCAAACCGGACAAAGGCAACTTTGCAACCAAGACAAGAAATCAGAGTAAAGCAGTGGCGATCTATTTTCTTGCTGTGATAAATAAGTTGAGCAGATACGAAAGAGTACCGCCTCTGGTGCGGCGCCGTGTATGCATCTACTGATAATTTGACGGTGCTGTGGTAGCGATGGCTGTCGGTGGCGTGGAAGCAGATCTAGGAGGGTAGACGGTGACGGCGGGGCGCGGTGGACGAGACGGTCATAGGAGCGGCGCCGGCAAGGTGGACGACGGCGGGGATGAAGCGAGAGGACGGGATGCAAGGATCCCAGTCCGAAGCCGTGGATGAGAGAGGTCGATCTCTCGTAATGGATGGCGACGTCGGGGTATCAGCTCCGGCATGGTGGAGGAGGACTGCGGCGAACGACGGCGGACGGAGGAGGGTGGGGTGGGGAGGGTGTTTTGGCGACCACGGAGTACGAATGGGGAAAGGGAGGTAGAGAGGAAGGGGGGAACCATGTATTCAGGGCACGCTTGTCTCAAATGCGAGGAAATTTACAAACTTAGCCCCCGTTTCAAATTTCTACTACATCACAGCAACACTAGTCGGTTGGGGATAGGACGGTAATCTCGCATACACCGAATATTTGCCGACGAGAGTTTGTTTTTGGCGCCCACCGTGTATGAATATGAATAGGAGAGGGAGTCGATTTCGACCGAGGACACACTGTGTTTTGGCGCCCACCGTGTATGAATCTAGGTGAGAGGCGGTTACATCACGTTTGGGTGAAATTACAAACCTACCCCTATCGAAACTTATAGAAATCCAGCATATAGGCTTTGCGTGGCAGGGATAGGCAGTAGTGATTTCCATCTCGCAAATTTTGGTTTCGGGCGGTTACTACGACTTTCCCCGCTTCATTCAAATTTTGTAGAGTGCACGTTTACCGTGCCAACTCAATTCGAATCTTGTTTGTATTCTATTTTTTTTCCGGGCGGGATCCATTTTCAATTGGAATTACATTCTATATACATCATTTTTTATATATACTTTCAAAAGCACAACACCATTTATACATAAATATGGTTTACAAACGGCATGATCTCAGATTCATAAGGTTGTATCCATCAATTTGGATTTTCAAATATTTGAAACCACTTTATGGTGAAAAATCCAATGTATGCATTCCTCGCTAACTGTCTCCAATTAATGTGTGTTTCATGCGGGTTTTTTTACTTCTCAAACATGTATAATGTGTTTCACACACGCAACATATAGTGTAATCCCGTTTAGACATTAATTGCATATAAACCATGCATTGTTTGTAATTGAAGAATCTATGGATCACCAATATTGATAAACTATATAACATTACACGTGTGCCCAAATTCAAATGAATATGCATGTTTGATACACCAATTTGCGTTATGATATTATCGATGTCGTGATCTCCAGTTTAAATATTTGAATCCCCTTTAATCCAGATATTCGTCTCATATAGCTATCACTCATGCTTATATAGGACTATCTCTCTGGACCTATACGCGTTCATCGTCTCTCAGGTATCTCTCGTGCTACCTGTATGTCGACAATGATCTTTTATCTTCGTAACACACTGACGGTACTCTCTCCCTCGACCTTCATCACTCTATCTCTCTCTAAGTATATCTCGCTCCCTGCTATGTGTCTCTAACTATGATTCTCCATGTGGAATCTCTTTCTCTCACACAAACACAAAACTTTGTCTCCCGGGGTCTCATTTCTCTCTACTATTCCCATGTGTGCCACTCGCACACCCCTCATACAGAGATGTCTTTCGCTCCTTAGATATGAGAACCTACGACTCTTCCTCTTCAATATCTCTTTCTCACACACAAACACAAACTCTGTCTCCCAGGGTCTCATATTTCTCCATTGTTCTCTTGTATGTCGCTCACACACACCCTCTCTCCCTAGAGATATCTTGCGTTCCCTCATATGTCTCTCTAGCTATCACTCTCGTTGTGAAATATCTTTCTCTCTCGCAGACACAAAACTCCGTCTCTCTGGATCTCATTTCTCTCTGATATCTGTTTGTATGTGACTCACACGCACCCTCTCTCTATCTCTCTCACACCCACACACATAACCCAGCCTTCTGATCCACTATACTCCTATCTCTAACGCACACTAGCTAGCATCTTTATCTTTCTATTTATCTGTTTCTCCATCAACCTTCTTTCTCGCCCTCACTCTTGATTCCTATCACGCACACTACATATGTTTCTCTCTACATGCAGTCAAGTGCCCTCTCACACACATATATAACTTCACCCTTTGAACCACCCGACGGTCATCTCCAACACCCAAACTAGCGGATGTCCCTCTAGCTAGCATCTCCATCTCTGTATCTATCTGTAGTTTCTCCGTCAACATTTCTTTCTCGCACGGAGTCTTGCTTCCTATCACCCACACTATATATGTCTCTCCATACATATGCATTTATAGGTTGGTCTCTTTTGCACAATCGTTGCGCCTCACTCCCTCTGCTCGCCATAGATGCATGCTCCAGCCCACGCCACTCTCTTAAAGACAAAAACACATGCTCAATTGTCGGGACTTCTTCCATGCATTCTCACATGCATGCATATTGTCATACCGATCCGTCTCTCCCATGTCGTTGATCTTATGACTTATGTCTTCTTTCTTTTATCTCGATCATGCGCGCGCGCACACACACACATCCCATGTATACATGTATACCTCTCACACATGCACGTTCAAGGTCTCTATGTCTCCATACGTAGTTAATTACCCTCAATCCTAACGCCACATCGAATCGTTCTCCTCTTTTGTGCACATAACTTCCGCCTGGATGGGTAAAACACACACTCACACTTAACAATGTCCTTCTAGCTACCCCCCCCCCTCGCGCCTCTCACTCTTCCCCTATATCCCTGAAACCAATAAAACCATCCATTAGTTTAATTCCCGCCTACATGCACCCTTGATATATAGTAGTCTTCCTCGGTGTCTCTCGAACAAACACGTTCTCTCGAAGTCGACTCCTCTCACGCGCACACACCTTCTCTTCCCTTTCTACGGGCATTTTCTCTCTCGCACCCCACGTTGGTGGCCTCTGCCATACACATCACCTCTCTATGATGAAAGCCATGGACACTTAAATTACATCCACCACAGAGGACCCCACGACACACACACACACGCACCCCCCAACACACACACACTAAGACTCCATCTCTCTCTCTCTCTCTCACACAAACACACACACATGCAAGCACGGACGCCCCCCCCCCACACACACTAAGACTCCATCTCTATCCCTCTCTCACACACACAAACTAAGACTCCATCTCTCTCTCTCCTCTCTCTCTCTCACACACACCCCACACACACACTAAGACTCCATCTCACACACACATGCTCTAGGCGGAGCATTTGTTCCTACCACCCTTCATCCAACATTACCCATATGATGAACAATCAGCTTTATTTACTTGCATAACATGGAAAAATTCCACTTTACTTTAGTAGTCAGCAAACTTATCATCTGTACCCTTATAAAAAAACGAGTTGGTGGTGATGGTGTGCCTGCCATCTTGTAATACAGACCGTATGATCTATATCTGAGGATAGAAAGCAAACTATGATAATTTTACAAAAGATACCCACACCTCTCTCCACATCATTATCTCCCGCAACCTCATTGCTCAGCAATTAAAAAAGGAATAAGTCTCTGGAACAATCTAGCATGCATGGTGGCCGCTGCCGCCTGCCGGCGCCGTCCATCCCCATGCCTCCGCCCATTCCGACTACCAGTCACCACCACGCTCCACTCCTCCTCGCCTTATCTCTCATCTTTCATTTTTTTCGATGACATTCTCGAGATACCAGTTTTCTGATAAAATTCTCAAGATATCATTAGTTTTTACACATGGGATTACTCCTGCATGGGTAAATCACAACAGGTGTTCTGTAAAAAAATGCATATTGATGTTCCGCGCAATGCACGAGAATCTTGCTTGTAATTATATAACGCAAATCACGAGCAGGAAGTGACATTTTTTTGACACAACCACGTTAACATGGCCACGCAAATCACTAGCTAAAGTAAATACCATTATACTTATATCCCGATGCAAAAGGTTGAGTACATGTTCGAAGAGTAGAATCGCACACACGCACTCTGTCTCTCAGAATCTCTCACACACACACACACCAGTTATGTGACGCCCACTTAAGCAGACACGTATGTTACAATTTGTGCACCCGCGGGTACACGTGATGCTGCGCATTTATTTAAGCCGGAAGGCGAACCCAAACAGTAGCTGCATTCATTCCCCTTCCTTCGCCTCTTCTATGGTCGCCGTCGCCCGGTAGCCATGGGTCGGCCGAAGGTAACAACATACGCCATACATGCATCTTTTTGTGCTAGCACTCCTATATAAGGGTTGACCGGTCGCTTCCCGCGGACATGCGCGGGCGGTGGAAGAGGAAGGAGAAGGGAAGCAGGCTGTGGAGTAACATTTTTTTACCACAATTACCTAGGAAACCGAGTGCAATAATTGAGTAGTTTTGCAAACTACCAGCACTACACCTGAAACGGTTCAAAACCTATACTCCCTTGCCAGCGCGCGCTTCCCATGTGAAACAGTCAGTGTCGCCCTGGAGCGTTAGTGCTGCATTAATGCCCGGCCAGAGCGGAGGCGACCTCTCACTGGCGCCGGCTTTGAAGTGGCGCGACGGCTGAGAGAGCGCCGCTTCCCGGTGCACGCGACTGCTCCGCGTCGAGACTGGCCATAGGCCCTGTTTGGATCCATGGGTTAGAGTTAGTTTGAGCTAGTTGAGGCTCAAATAGCCCTAAACTATCCAAGCATGAGGGTTTAAATTGGAGCAAGTTGCACCGAACCCACCAAAAAAACTATCCCACCCATGAGGGTTTAAACTGGAGATAGTTCTCATTGGGACCACTGAAAAATCACTTTTCTCTCTCCATGAAGTGCATTTGTTGTCAATCTAACCCTGTCACCCAAACACCTCTTTGGCTACAGTTAGTTCAGGGTTAGTCATGAGTTAGTCTAACCTCTAGCTAAGTTAGAGTATCAAACAGGAGCAGTATAGGACATGCAAGTTGCTCAAAGCATACAGGCAAATTCGTACGTGAAAGGATTTTTTCTTTTTGAAAACGGAACGTGAAAGGAATTTTTTTAGAATGCTCTTGGCATGTCGCTAACATGTGATAGTTAACCGACCTCAATAGACGGCAGAAACGCCAGCCCGCCGCACTTTGATAGAGACGAGGAGGGAGAAGCGATACAGGCCGCTGGATTACTAGAGATAGGTGTCGCACGGAAGCCAAGAAATATGGTGATAGCGTGGGTTAGCCATGTACTAGTATGATGTAACTACACTTGGCTGCCGTGTTTCGTACTCTTCCAGTCCACTGTGGAGATGATTGGTTAATTTTATATCGCTGAATAATATTAAATATTATGAGTGCAGACGCTCCACCACGAGGTTCCTTGCTCCTTCTCGGTCGTCCGGAATCTATGTTCTTCCACTCTATTTTTTTACGTGAGCTTTGTTCATCCTTTTGCCAACACGCGAGACATCTAGCATCAAGGTGCACGTGTTATGCAAGGATCGTTCCATCTATATGAAGAACACGTGGGACTGGAACTACGAGACGAACATGTACCCAGGAGTGGACGTACGAACCTGAGTAATGTAGCGCAGTAAGTGAAGTAGAAAGGCACAAATCGTATGAACATGCGTGGCATATAGGGTGTGTTTGGTTGCGTTCTCGTCTCAGCATAGTTGTTCCCTCTTCAGGCATGCTCAACTCAACACCCCTCTTCATGCATGCTCTCTTCATGCATGCTTCTAGTGTATTTGTGCTAAACTAGTGTGGACTCATGCACCCTCCATACACTCTACCAAACACCCAAAAGTAGGTCGAGAAGGGAACTCTTGGGCGGCATTTGTCTCTTACTATGTACTACCACTAAATGTTGTACGTGCAATGCACGGTGATGTTATGGAGTACGTGCCTAAGTACTCTACTACTACTATATTAGTTGGAGGCACATATTAACTTTTATATTTGTTTACGTGTATGCCCCGAGACCTTCCAACTAGACGTGTCTTTGTCTCCATTTTTTTGCGGAAAACGTGTCTTTGTCTCCAGGTCGCACTTTGTATCGTTCATACCACTAAGTACTACTACGTGTGGTCTCCGACCCAGAAGTGGAAGAAGTGGAGACGCTCTACCACGCTGTTTTTTACGCTGGGCTCTACCACGCTGTTCATGTCCCACTCCTTTCGCTGACGTGTGGGACATCCAGCACGTGCCGTGTTTGGCACCCTTCGTCGTAAGAGTTGAAACGCTAGCATTCATCAGAAATAAAAATTAATTATAAATCGGCAGTGATACTATTTTTTTGCGAACCAATCAGCAGTGATACTATACCTCAATATCGGAAAGAATACTACTCCGTTCGCCAACATGTGGGACATCGACCATCCTGGTCCACTTGCCATGCACGCAGAACGCCAAGGGAGTCACCCAGGTCGTCGCGCCGCAGTAACAATGACTAATGAGCCGTCAAATCACAGGCCCACTTCCCACTTTGAAGTTGCTTGGACGAAGGAACCATCATGACTTCGTTGAATTCCGCTTCTTGAAGAAAACTACTGTACCAGCAGTACTGCTAGCTACAGTAGTTACTACAACAGAGGCCTCCTTTCGTTCATAGGATAGGAATATGAAAATCATAGGAAGTGAGATGACATGCATCTCAATTCCTATAGAGAAAGAGATGCCATTTGATGCTTAGGATAGGAATTTTTCCATTTAGTATAGGCTAATGTACTGGTAATTTGCTCTAAAAACTACAGTAGTAACTAGTAGTACTGGTACATGCTCGTACTCAGACACACACACACACACACTAACTACTAGTACTACTACTTCTCACATGCTGGCCAGACGCCGTCGTTCTCCTTCCCGGCTTTGTCGGCGACACCCCACCGTGCTTGGATCTCCGCCGACCTCTCCGCAGCAGCGCGTGCGTCCTTTTCTTTCTTGCGGCGGCGGGCCTCTCTTTTCTTGAGTGCTTTCTGACTTTTCCGCTCCCTCTGTGCGGCTTTGGCCGCCTCTTGCTCTACCGCCCATTCGGCCTTGGCATCTTCAAATTCCTCCCACATAGTTGTGAGGTCGCGAGCGGCGATGAACTCGGCACGGCGGGATGCCATCGCTTCCCTACCATTTTGTGTGCGGTCGTGGGCGGCGAGGAACTCGGCGCGGCGGGATGCCATCGCTGCCTTACCGGTTAGTGTGCGGCGCGGTGGCATGAACGACGCTTGGTGAGAGCTCTGGGGTGGAGTGGCCGGACAACCGTATAGTGCATTGGTTTGTCAAGAGCTCAAGGACAGAAGACGAAGCAAATTTGGATTCCCCTTCAATCCTGGTCATTTATTACCGAGTAAAATGCATTGGCGGTCATCGAACTTGTCTTGGTAGCTCACTTTGATCATTGTATACGAGATATGGTGATTATACGGTCACTGGCTCAGCGTATAGCTCCGTATTTGTCTGGTTGACCAGTCAAACAGTCCGCATGCGCCTCATCAGCTCGTGTTCTTTATCTATCTACGTGGGCCTACCTGTCAATGGAGAAAGAAATACTGTAAAAACCAAAATTATGCTAGAGTCCGGACCGCTTCCGGAGCCCGCTCTCACCGCCCTGGCCCCTCAAGACGCCAGCTGCCCGCCGCATGCATGCATAGCAAGTAGTACTCCTTATGTGGAGGAGAGAGAGGCATTGACAAAGACAAGGAGTGGGCTCTGCAAGAGCCCGTCTCTACACGTGCTCCTAGGTATAAAAAATAATTCTAAAAAAGGCATAAAAACAATTGTGTCTTAAAAAAAGAAAGGTAAAAAACATTTGAGAGGAAATAGATAGAGAGAAAGTGAGAAAAAGCTGTAACCTGGGCATTACATGAGGAAGGAGGGAGTGGTGCACATGCCAAGTTCACTAGGCTGCCGTGTTTCACACTCCTCCGTCGTAACAGTGGAGACAATAGCTTTCATCAAAAATAAACAATGAATACTCGTTGCTCGTCCTCTATATCGGAAAGAATACTTTCATTCGCCGACATGTGGGACGTCGACCATCCTGGTCCACCTGCCATGCACAAAATTATCCTGGTCTACCCCGGTCGTATCGCAGGCCCAACCTTTCCCACTGTAAGTTGTTCGGACGAAGGAACCATCATGACTTCGTTGAATTCCGCTTCTTCAAGAAAACTTACTGTACCCGCAATACTGCTACCACACGCGAAGACTGGACGGCACTGTACCACGTCATATCACTGAAACCCACTAGGCCAAACTAGCCCGCCTAGGTCATCTATTTTGGAACGGAGGGAGTACGTCTCTGCACTGCTATGATTTTGTGTTGCACGTCATATCACTGAAACCCACTAGGCCAAACTAGCCCGCCTAGGTCATCGATCGCTAAGCCTACAATTTTAGGAGCTAGGGCTATTGGTCGATCGACGAGGGATAAGTATAAGCGTACCACGAGCTCATCAGCCCCAACGTTTCTCTTCGGTGAGTGTTTTGCAAGTACTATAGCTCGCACAGTAGCTAGCCTACTAACACCAAGAATCATCAAACAAGCCCTGCTGATATGATAAACAGTTCAAACTTACATCTAATCATGCCATATATTACATCAAAAGCTGGTGAGGATACATCTGTTTCCATAACTCGGAGAGGGTTCGCATGATTCACTATCAAACAAAAGTAGCAAGATCCGCCCACACAAGACAGTGCACTAGCCCTAAGATGGTTTGATAACACACATCGTTCTGGTAATTAAACACAGGGCAATGCAAACTACCCTGAAGGATTAGCGCGACCAACTATTTCTTGTCATCGATCTCTCGGGCAATGACCACAGCACGGACAGCGGCATGGGAATCGATTTCTGGGGCGATGTCCGCAGGACTGACCGCGACATCGGAATCGATCTCTGGGGCGATGTCCACAGGATGGACAGCGGCATCGGAATCGATCTCCGAGGCGATGCCAACAGGACGGGCCACGACATCGGAATCATCAAGGACGTCCACCAGCACCTGCACAACCCTGACATATTAGCAAGCATATTGCAAATAATCAAAAACCACAACTATGGTAATAAGCCATTATTTTTTACCTTGTGCAGCTCACCGGGGGATCTCATCCCTCTGGGAGCCATCTCCTCGTCCTCGATGGGGGCCATCACCTTGCCAGGGGAATACTGCTTCTCAACGGTGACTATCTCCTCAAACTCGGTCTTGAGCCTCACATAGGTGGCAATCAGAGTTCCTGGGGTAGGCACGGTGGGGCCATTGCTGTTCTTCCAACTTTCTTTGAGGAGTTCGTCCGCCAACGTCCTCAACTCTTGGGCCAGTGCTTGTTTCTTGGAGTTCTTCGTCTCCATGGGTTGGCCCGCCAACATGGTCAACTCGTTGGTCGGTGCTTGCTTCCTGGAGATCGCTGTCTCTAGTGGGTTGTCCGCCGGCAACTCTTTGCCTTGTGCTCCAGGATCCATCAATGAACTGACAAACAAAAAGCAATCGAAAGGAAACCACAATCGCAATGAAAATGGGAAAAGAATAGGATGTGAGAATCGGTCGGTGCTTCGCAAAAAGAAGATTCTTGGAATGAAAATATAGCAGCATAACTGATTCGCCCACCTTTCCTTCGTTGGTACAGAAGAAAAATGGCAGAAGTGAGTAGCCTGGAGTGAGGTTTTCTTCAAGAAAGGGAAGAAAGGGCTTGAACGAGCATTCCAGTGAAATGATGGTTGCTTCGTCCAGTCCAACTTGGAGGCCACCTTACCACTGCTGGTAAAGGTGTGCGTTTTGTGATATGACGGGTCATGACGGCCACACCGGGGTGACAGGTGAGTCTCGACTGTAGCACCTCGCTGTGATTTGGTGGATGGCACGCGGGCCCGGATGCTTTGAAATGTCCCGCATGTAGATAGAGCGGCTAGTCATATACTCCCTCCTTTCCGGTTTATAGGGCTCAATTCAAAAATTTCACCAACCAAGGTAGATGGTGAGTGGTGGAATCCTTTTTGTAATTTGCAAAAGCACCCAATTAATGCTCTTGTTTTCTTCAAAAATGTATGTTTACCAATGTATTAATTGCAATGCATGCATGCATAAAGTACATGCATTGGTCAATTTTCTCTTAATACCTGCATGCAATTATTTAATGCACCTTGGAATCTAAACTTGTGATGGGGAACAACCAAATTGAGCCTTATAAAATGAAAAAACTAAGATTTTGAGATAAGCCCTATAAACCGGAAAGGAGGGAGTAGGAGTGCTCAATATTGTGCACCGCGACCAAGGCGGAGAGGAAAATGAGAGAACTACGTAATTAATGCATGAGTTTAATTAGGGTAGTTTTGTAAAGTACGAGATACATTTCTCCAATCGCAAAATGCCTTGGTTCATGAGATTTGAGATTTGAGCCCTATAAACCGGAAGGGAGGGAGTACTGCACACGGTGTAGTCTAGTCACTTGTTGAAATCTCTAGAAAGGCAAATACTCCTTTCCGGTTTACAGGGCTATACTACTCCCTCCGTCTAGGTGTGTAAGTCATCTTATGAAAACCAAATACGTAGTCCCAAAACACTTAGGCGCGGTGCATTAACTTCTACCTTGTTTCTTGTTTCTTGACATATCAACCAATAAGAGATGAGAGGTGTGCATGCTTTTAATGACTTGCAATGGCTAGTTCATTGCATGCAATGCTATTAATTAGCAAATAAACATTGGTGACCCCAGGAGGAAATGGTGCTAAGCGCGTGGACCTATGTAGAATGAGTATCAACCAATGGATAATGGAGTTTAATTGTTAAACAATAGCAATTTTGTCTCATGCAAGAGCCTGGCTAGTACTCCAAGGAACCGCACCACGCGAGCGTTCGCAACTGCCATGTTCGGGTTGCGCTTGGCTCTTCGCCTCTTCGAGAAGACGAACAATGATGTTACTCCTACTTCTACAATATCGAATCCACTGCTGCATGTCCGTCCACCTCGTGCGGGAGGGATAGCGTGTAGCGAAAGCTTCTACTTACTGCTCCTGCCTTTGCGTCTATGACAGGTGGGCCCAACAGGTGGTTGGCCCTCCTGTCATGCAGCCAAAGGCAGGTGCAGTTAAGGCACCGGAGCTCAGTCCGCGAGGGAGAGGGCGTTGTAGTAATCAAATTTCTCGGTCTTGTACGAGTTGATGAAGATAGGGGTTGCTTGCTTGCTACGGTTGCTTGCTAGGGTTGCTCACTACGTATATATAGGCCGGAGCCTCCGCGCTTGCTTGCTAGGGTTGCTCTATTCACACACTCTCATCCTCTCCAGATCTAAACAAGATAGGGGTAGTAACACTGTCTTTCTCCCTTCAAAAAACACTGGCTTTCTATCCTCACCGCTGGTTACAGATCCGGACGTATCCCCCTCCGCCGGTGAAGGGGAGGAGGGGCAGCGTTTAGGCCGTCGTCGACAACGAGGGAGGAGACCCACTACCGGCCGCACCGTTATCTCTGGCCGAGCGCCGGCGCGGGAGGTCCTCCGATCCCTTCGTTGTTGCCTGTGGGCGGATCCGGCCTCCCGCCGCCCACCTATCAACATCCCGACGACCTTCAGGTATATCTTCGTTCGAAACCGCCTTAGCTCTACTTCCCCAGCTCGCTACGTCGCTGCATGTGCATCATTTTCTACCTCTCAGCCCCTCTCGATCGGATGGTCCAACGTCACATTTTTTTTCTTCTATTGTTAGAGGTAAAGCTACTTCATGGAGTCGAATCTTGTTCTACTTGGTTCAAACAAGAAATAAAGTGGGGGTGGGGGAATTTAGTATGTACATCGGACTTGGTACAAACAAGAAGGAAAGAGGGTGAAAGTAGTACAGACTGGTCATCCAACCGGTCTCTTGGTCGAAAAGGGAAATATAGGGGTAACGCAGTACACAGTGGTATGACCAGGACTAGATTTGCTATCCACACATAGGAGTAGGTGGCTAGAGTGAGCAAAAATGGGACCAACCCAGATATGTTTCTTGGATGTTTGTTTCTCGGGGCAACAAACTATGAATCACCACTTTATGCCCCTGTTTACGTACATGGTGCTGGACTGCTGGTGCACCCACTATCCCATGCCCTTATACCAATATTTAGGCTCCGTTCGGAATAAAGGGGCAGAAAACATAGGTCTTGATGAAAATAGAGGAATAGGAAAGGAATGTAGGTATAAAACTATGGAACAGCGAACCGGAGGAAACTCTCAAGAGAATGTGTTCGGATGGACTACGAAATGTACATATTTGTTTTTTTAGAGTAGCATGCTTGGCAGTATGAGATGCTATTTGTTTATTCAGATGCACAGTGACTACTCTTGTCCTCACCTCATGTACCACACATAGGTTGATTTTTTTATTCCGGCAACACATCACATCAACCTGTCTAACACATGGCAGCGAGCGCCTACCTCGGGCTTCCGCCCAAAAAATGAGCAGCGCGTGGATGTTTCTAATCCTATGGAATCAGTACTACTAGACCGGCTTTCCTATGAAACACTATTCACCTTTCCCATGTTCCAAACGGTTGGAAGGGAAAGAATACCGTAGGAATATGTTCCTACGAATATCCTGCACCAAACCTGTGAACCGAACGCAGCCTTAGCTGTTCTTAATCTAATGTCCCTGGTAAAAATGAAGCCATGCCACTGTTATAAGCCTTGACAAGTTTAGCCAAATGTTTTTGCCTGTAATTGTTTGAGACTCTGACTGTTTCCTCTGTGCCTTTTTGTGCAAACAGGGATATCCAATTCACCTGGTTGCTGTTGTGACCTTTTGGTGCACTGCACAAAACTCTTCGTAAAAGAAGTGACTTTTGTGTTGTTTAATTGGAATGTCAGAATGGAACAGTTGGTTCATTTTGGTGGAACTACACAAAGGGAGATCTGTGTTCCAATCCTCATCATCCATATTGGCGCCATAACCTTCCTTTAGGTAAGAATGATATTTAATGCATGTGTTCATCTCTATTTTCCGACTGCCATGAGAAAATAATGCTGTTTTTTACTAGTACACTTGTACTCCCTCACTGACAAAACCAATTCTGAATTAGAAGGCCAATCATGTACTTGGTTTCACCAACTGGTGAGGAGAAAGAGAAACATAGCATGAAGAGGAAGAGGAAGAAGAATAAACAGTGCCAAGGCGATCTTGCTGAAGCCAGAGGCCTCAAGTCGAGGCCATTCAAGGGCTCCGGCAACGACTACCTTACATGTGAGACGATCCTCCAGGGAGCCCTTCCACTTCTGCTGTCTCACTTAATTAATTAGGAGTACTTAAGTACCACTAATTTATTACTGCCTAATTTTCCTGTTGGAGTTAAACAAATCTTTAGTAGGACCCTATGCTGAATCATGTACGTGTGTATGTTTGTCTATGGAGGTGAATCATGTGGTGGAGCAGGGAGGGAATATTATTAGTGTCATGACATAATAGTGCTATTGTTTTGCATGTCAATTTATTGCCATTGGTTCAATGAGGCAATGTTTTGCGTATTGTCCATCATGAATTTGATGCTACTGGTTGAGTAATATGCTAATGTCTTCCTATCCTTTCTCACTAAGCTAATGAAGGTTTCACCTTGTTCCTACTTGTGCAAACAGGGATCATGTTGTGCCAATCATACATTAAATGGAACTACACAAGACAATACAATGAACTGTATCCCAGCCAGTGCTTTAACTCTGCTGGAAGTTCTTGATAATCTTTCGATATAATCTCAGCACTGGTAAACAAGAGTGATTTCAACCATACATTTGAAGTGCACAAAAATATATACTATTGTGTGATTCCAGTGAGTGCTTTATCATCTCTTATGGGACTACATGAATAAGCTTTTTTTCTCAGGTTGGTATGGGCCTAAGGCCTTCATCCATATTAGTTTGCTGCCATCTCTATTTGTATTGTGCTACTGTCATGAGAAACTCCTTTATCTTTGCACGTTAAAGTTTTGCAACCTATGATAAATGGCAATGCTTTGAGTGTTGAGTTGAGCTAATTGGCACTGATTAAATAAACTAATACCTCTCTTTAAGCAAGACTACTATGTTGCTAACTTTACCCATTAAGATAATGAGGGTGCTTCTATTTGTTAGTGTATGTTTCATAAACTAGTCCCACTATTACAGTAATATCACTCTCTCAATATATGTGCCAACAAGGATGCTCGATTTTGGTGGAACTACACAAAAACTTTGGGTGCTTCATTGCCTCGACAGCTTCCGTCCTTTCCTGTCAGTCGCTAAACTCCGCATGCTTTCTTCCTTTGCTGTCAGTCGCTTGGCTTATCTCGGCTTCCAGTCAAAGGAAATAGTAATTGATATGCTACCTCACACAGGTTGGTACTGGTCTTTATCCTGATTATTGTGCCTGTCATATGTATTGATAATTTGGTATTGTGCTACTGTTTGCCGATTTCATAAAGGAGTAATTTGGAGCCTGAACTCGCAGGCAAATCATTACATCGGGTGATTTTAGTAGAACTGCACAAAATGATCAGATGTTGACAAGATTGCCTATATTCATTCGAGTATCAACCAGCGTCAACCAATTGTCAAACTCCAAGTGTTAGGAGAGTGAATGCCAAAAATATTGCTTGGTGCATAGCCCAGAAAAACGCAGTCCAGTCTTTGGTCCCAACTTGTGCCTTTTGGTTATCGGCACAAGTTGGTTGACGCTTATCGGCACAACTTGTGCCTTATGGTAACAAACTATATGGCATGGAGTCTAAAGATTCCAGACAAGTTGGTTGACGCTTATACTCATCTGGCACTTAATCAGTCTGCACGCCAAGGATGCTCCATTTCAGTTGAACTGCACAAAAATTTGGGTGGTTCATTTTCTCAACCGCCTCCTTTCTCGTCTGCAATGTAGAATTTTGGCGAGATACAGGGCCAAGATGAGCCAGTAAACTGGTTGGATGAAAGTAGTGGCCAAGTTGCTCAAACCTCCCTCGGCACGAGGCCACTGTTTGAGGATAAACCTACAAGCAAAGTTCAGATAGTCTGTGCTGCCTCTTATGTACTCAAAAGTTTACTCGTACAAGAACTAATTTTAGCAAGAAGTACCTCCGATTGAACACCATTTACCAGTCCGTACCCTAGGTAATTAAAGTTCGTCCATGGATCATATTGGTTGTGATCTCAATCATTTGGATGCGTAAACATACTGAACATGTGTATATCTGAATCTTTTTGTAAATTATGTATGAATATTGTCGTGTGATCTATCAATCATTTGGATGCATAGATATGCTGAGCTTGTGTATATATGAATCTTTTGAGTTATTGATTGTGAATGTTGGCTATGGATATGAACGTGTCCTGTGAACTTGAGTTTGATATGAATGTTTACCTTTTCTGTTGTATTTGTGTGTGAACTTGTTAGTATGACTACTGTGGGGTATAAAACGCAGGTCTCTTATAAAAGTAATGCCGTGTCCAATTTATGTTTTCCCTTCTAACCACATTATATATATTTATATTATTACTATTATCGTATATTTTATAGAGACTTATATATACATTATAAAAACATCCCAACTTATAAAAATAAATGTTTAACGGAAGTTGGCAAGGAAAATCCTGGTTGTTTTTGACTCACACGCAAGGAAAATCTTGGTGATTGCGAAGATTTTAAGGACCAATTTAATAATAACGCGCTCATTTTTATTTTGAGCAATAACTCGCTAATTTCTTAATTATATATATAAAAAATGTGCCTCTCCGGTTTATTCTTTGATATTAATTGCTCCTTCTAACATAACATTATACGTATATATAACGAGCCCACCTAATACGTGTATTTCAAAGAAGTGCAAATGGGCTGGGATTTCTTAGAAAATATAAATGGGCCTGATTGACGCGAAATTATTTGTTCACCCAGCCCAGCAAATGGACTGTACATTCTAGAAAACATGGGTTAAATATATGCCACTTTTTTGCAGGCTGACATGTGGGCCAATAGGTCGAAGCCTACGCAGGGCGTTGTCAACTTGGTCAACAAATGATTGTGTCATCCATAGCCATTGGATTTATATCCAACGGCCAGCATGCACCTTCAATCTCTCGTCTTCTTCCTCCAGCGTTGCTGGGACCGCCTGGTCCGGCCTCCGGCGGCTAGCGGCTCTGCTTAGCACACATCGCTGCGAAGCACTACCCCACCGCTAGCCAGGCTATCCCTCCACCCCTCGACACCTCCTGTTATTCTCCACAGACTACAGCCCCACGCTGCAACAAAACCAGTTATAACCCTTCTCCTCCTCTACGACTCCACTGCCACGTTTTCCCATCTCCGAGTCGTTCCCGTTCGGGGCCTCGCCGTCGTCCACTGCCTCGCTGCGTTCGGTGCGGCCTGGTCAACAAACGAGAGTCATCGGAAGAGGACTTTACGTGGAGAGCCTGACGGCTGGGACCCACGAGGTCCATGGTCGCATGCAAGGAAAGTTCCTCCTTATTAAGCTGAAAAATATGTTTCCTCCACCTGACAGCTGGGACCCACCGGCTGTATCTTCGCACGGAAGGAAGTGCCTCCTTGTTTTGCGAAAAAAATTATTCATCCCGTTGACAGCTGGGACCCGTCAGATTTGGTGACTGACTTGTGGGCCTACTAAGCGGATGTGTACAATCAGTAGTATATTTCGTCTGTTTGATGCTGCTGTTGTTTTCAATGTACAATCAGTAGTATGTTTCGTCTGTTGGTTGAATAAATGTGTTGTTAGAACGATAAACACAATGTTTTGGAAGTCGTTGCACGGTTCGATCCTTTAGTGCCCCGTACCGTACGTAGCGCATACTATTTATCGTACGGAACACATTTTTTTTGAAACTCGGAACACATTTTCCACTTGTTGATAACATGCAGCCCACTGATGAAGGCCCAATAGAGAAGCCCATAATTAAGTGGAAGGGAGGCTCTCACATGAATCTGGCCCAGGTACATGCTCATGGTCCCCTAAACATAAATAAGTAAATAAATAAATAAATAAATAAATAAAGCTAAATGCTCATGCACCAGTTCTTTGGGAAAATAGCTAGCCCAGTATTTCTTTTTGAAGAATACCCAAGCTAGGCCTATTTGTTTTCTCCGAATTACTGGGCTGCAAATCTTTCAAGATGAGGAGGGATGCATTCCGGCCTGCCTTAAGAGTATGGTCAATGTCTGTTAAAAGTAATATCAAAAGGGGTTGAAAATTCCAAAAAAAATATAGCAAATGGGATATAAGTTTCTTTTTTGTTTTTGTTCTTCACTGATATCTTATACACATTTCATTGGATTTAACACGACATAGTACTAATTTATTTTTAAATTTGTTTTACTATGTCTATTAATTTTTGGATTAAGAATATTTTGTTCCCTAGCAAAAATTTGTGAATTTTCAAAATTTCCCACATATTTAGTTAATTTTTTGACCCTGGTACTGACCAGAAAATGGGCAGCAATTCTAAAAATGGAAAACGGGCTGCAATAAATTCCATATGAATCAGAAAATGAGTAAAAAATATAAAAATAATAGCAAATGGGCTATACACGCCACGGATTTCGAGGCTGACTTGTTTACGAAATGCTTTGTTAGTGAACACATGATTCTAGCAGCAGTTAGTGTTGGATGTCCATCCAACGGCCGACGTGCTTCTTTAATCTCTGATCTTCCTACTCCAGCCGCCTAAACTAGCGCCGGCGGGACTACCTGCTCCCTCCTCTTGTGGCCCGTTGTGATGCCGCGCAGGCTTCCCCGGCCCACCCTACTCCCTCCGTTGGCCTGGCCGCACGCAAGCAAGTGCCTCCTTATTATGCGAAAAAATGATTCCTCCCACTGACATCTGGGGCGCACCGGTTGGGAGGCTAACCTGTGAGCCTACTAAGTTGACGCGTACGCAGGGCTTGTCAACTTAGTCAACAAACGATTCTAGCAGCAGCAACCGTTGGATTTGAATCGAACGGTCCTGCTGCTTCTTCAATCGCTGCTCTTCTTGCACCAGCCGCCCAAACTAGCGCCGGGGAGACCGCCTGCTCCTGCCTCCAGTGGACGGCTGTGCTGTCGATGAGGCCTCATCACCCCCTACTACTCCCACCGCTAGCCAGGCCCTGCGGCGACGGCAGCCTCACGCCGCAGCCGAACTAGTGAACCCTCGTACTCCTCTCCGCATGGGCATCCACTACCGCGTCTTCCCCGGCTCTGCGTCGTCCCCTTCCTAGGCCTCATCGTCGTCCACCGCCTTGCTGCTCTCGGCGCGGCGTGGTCAACGTGGTCAACGACATTCCATCGGAAGAGTACTGTACGTGGAGAGGCTGACAGCTGGGTCCACGGCCACAGCCTAGTTTTTTTGTGATTTGCCAAGTAAGTCGCTTTGTCAGGGCTGTTGGGCTACAAATCTTTCAAGACGAGGAGGAGAGCTTTCATTCGGCTGGCCGAGAAAATGGCCCATCACTAATGAGAAATGGGCTGTACATTTTTAAAACACATCAAACCGGCAATTAGTTTCAAATATCTTTTTTTTTATTTTGAGATTTGAAATTACATTAATTTTTATGCATGGAGAATTTGTTGGATTTTATATTGATATACATTTATTTTTAAAATCAGTTTGAATGTGAGTCGAAATTTCGGGATTAAAAACAGTTCGGACCGCACCGAAATATGCAAAATTTCGTATAATTTTTTAACCATGGCCACAATATGGGCTGTAATGCTAACAAAAAGAATATGGGCTCCAAAAAACCTTAATAATTAGCAAATGGGCTGTAAATTATTAGAAATAATGGCAGATGGGTTGTATGCTATTTCCCACAGATTTGAGGCTTTCCTAAAAAAAGGTTGACGCACAAGCAGTGATTGTTGGAAGGCCATCCAACGGCCGTCGTGCTTCTTCAATCTCTGCTCTTCCTGCTTCAGCCGCTCAAACAAGCGCCGGCGGGATTGCCTGCTCCCTCCTCCCCGCGGCCGGCTCTGCTACCGCGCAGGCCTCACCGCCCCACTGTACTCCCATTGCTGGCCTAGCCATCCTTCTACTCACCCACACCTGCTGTTATTCTCCGGCGACGGCAGACGAATCAGTAAACCCTCGTACAGTCGTACTCCCCTCCGCGTGGGAAACAACTGCCGAGTCTTCCCTGCCTCCATGTCGTTCCCTTCCTAGGCCTCGCCGTCGTCCATCGCCCTGGTGCTCTCGGCGTGGCCTGGTCAACGTGGTCAACGACCGACATGCATCTGAAGTGGACTTTAGGTGGAAAGGCCGACAGCTGGGTCCACGGCCGCACGCAAGGAAATGCCTCCTTATTACGCGCAAAATAATGATTCCTCCACCTGACATCTGGGACCCACCAAAAGGGCCTCTGTATTTTGCAAAAAAACGTTACCGCCGCTGACAGCTCGGACCCACCAGCTATATCTTCGCACGCAAGGAAGTGCCTCCTTATTACGCACAAAAAAATTGAATACTCCCCCTGTTAGCTGGGACCCAGTATAGTGGCAGGCTGACTTGTGGGCCTACTAAGTTGACGGGGACGGAGGGCTTTGTCAACTTAGTCAATATGCACGATTCTAGCTCCAGTGACCGTACGATGTCCATCCAACGGGCGTCGTTCTTCTTCAACCTCTGGTCTTCTTGCTCCAGCCGCCCAAACCAGCGCCGGTCGTGCCTCGTGCTCCTGCCTCCCATGGCCGGCTGCGATGCGGCGGAGACCTCACCGCCCCCTACTACTCCCACCGCTGGCCAGGCCATCCCTCTACTCACCCACACCCCCTGTTACTCTACGGCGACGGCAGCCTCACACCGCATCGAACCAGTGCCCTCGTGCTCCTCTACGCGTGGGCATCCACTGGCGCGTCTTCCCCAGCTCCGTGTCGTCCCCTTCCTAGGCCTCGCCGTCGTCCACCGCCCTGGTGCTCTCGGCGTGGCGTGGTCAACATGGTCAAGGAACAGCTTCCATCGGACGTGGACTGTACGTGGAGAGGCTCACAGCTGGGTCCACGGCCGCAGCAAGGAAGTGCCTCCTTATTACGTGCAAAATAATTATTCCTCCACCTGACAGCGGGGACCCACCGGACGGGCCACCGTATTTCGCCCCCCCCTGACTGCTAGGACCCACCAGCTACATCTTCGCAGGCAAGGAAGTTCCTGACAGTCGGGACCCACCTGGTCGAAGCGTACGTAGTGTTGACATTCTGGTCGCGAACATGTACGTACATACTGGTCGATGTAGAGGCGCGCACGTGTCGTAGTAGAGGCGCACACGTAGCATGTACACGTACGTACAGCGGCCAGGGTGCAAGAAAGAAAATACGGCCACGTATGTGTACATACGGGCGGGGTCTCGAACGCCTACTCGCGCATACGTACGGCGAGGGCTCGTGTACATGGCTGGGTCGGAACGGAGAAACAGCGTCGTCATCATGTTCATGGGTCGGAACAGAATGCGTGGTCGTGTTCATTGGGAGGGCTTGGACGGAAGAGGCGATGGAAACGAGGCCTGGCGTACCACACAACGGAGGAAACTGACCTCCTACGGTCGAAACGAGGGTCCTGCTGGCGGGAGGGGTGTGGCGTACCGCAAAACGGAGGAAACAGACCTCCTACTGTCGAAACGGGGGTCCTGTTGATCGGGAGGGGTGTGGCGTACCGCAAAACAGAGGAAACAGACCTCCTATGGTCGAAACGCGGGTCCTGTTGATCGGGAGGGGTGTGGCGTACCGCAAAACGGAGGAAACAGACCTCCTACGGTCAAAACGGGGGTCCTGTTGATCAAGAGGGGTGTGGTGTACCGCAAAACGGAGGAAACGGACTTGTGTTGGAGCGCTACGGTCGAAACGGGGGTCCTGTTCATCGGGAGGGGTGTGGCGTACCACAAAACGGGACTCCATGGGATATTGTTCATCTCCACCGTTGACCCCCTCCAGCCTCCATGAGCTACTATTCATCCACCGTCGATCTCCTCCAGCCTCCACGGGATCCTGTTCATCCAGCCTCCACCGCGCGCTACTCCAACGGCTACTGTTTAACCACCCCTCCATCGTCTACTGTTCATCCAGCCCTCCACATCATGGGGTCCTGTTCAACCACTCCTCCACGGGCACCCCTCCACCGTCTACTATTCATCCTGCCCTCCACACCACGGGGTCCTGTTCATCCACCCCTCCACGGGCACCCCTCCATCGTCTACTATTCATCCAGCCCTCCACCACACCACGGGGTCCTGTTCATCCAGAGGCAACGCCACCGCTCACTGTTCATCCAACCCCCCCCCCCCCCCCCGCAACACTCACTGTTCATCCCATCGATCGGCTTCAGTTAGCAGCAGTAGCCAAGGAATCGCTCGATCGGGTTCAGTTAACAGCCATCGATCGATCGCTCGGGTTCAGTAATGCGTAGCCTGCAGTGCAATCGCTCGGGTTCAATTAGAGCCCAATGCCTCGCTCGGGTTCAGTTAGAGCCAACGTCTCGCACACATGTGTGTACGTGTACGAGAGAAACGCGCAACGCTCGGCCCCCGACCTCCCACTGTAACCGGAAACTCCCCGAAATTTTCCTCCCCCTCACTTCTACCACGAGTTTTTCCATCATGGACGGCCCAAAGAATGTCATGCAGCTGCGTCTCCGGCCCGCCCAGGATGAAAAGCCCATTTTCTGTCATGATTTTTTGTCATAGAAGTAGGAGCCCACCACATCTATGATGATACCGGGTTTTTTCACAATTATCGTCATAGAAGTGTCATATGTATGACAGAAAAAAAATTCATTCGGCCCAAAATTTCACGGATGTGTCTTTTTTTGTAGTGTATAGAGATAGATAAAGACGCTTGATAGGACTTTCACAAAGCACATACCTTGATAAAGTTTTCAAGCAGTTCAAAATGGACCAGTCAATGAAAGGATTCTTGCCTGTGTTACAAGGTGTGAAGTTGAGTAAGACTCAAAACCCGACCACGACAGAATATATAGAGAGAATGAAAGTCATTCCCTATGCCTCAGTCATAGGTTCTATAAAGTATGCCATGTTGTGTACCAGACCTGTTGTGTGCCTTGCCATGAGTTTGGCAAGAGGGTACAATAGTGATCCAGGAGTAGACCACTAGACAGCGGTCAAAATTATCCTCAAGTACCTAAAGAGGACTAAAGAAATGTTTCTCTTTTATGGAGGTGATAAAGAGTTCGTCGTTAAGAGTTACATCGATGCAAGCTTTGACACCGATCTGGATGACTCTAAGTCTTGATCTGGATACATATTGAGTAGCTCCATGCAGAATTTGCAAAATATATAAGGATCTCAATGTGGCAGACCCATTGACTAAACCTCTCTCACAAGCAAAACATGATCACACGTTAGTACTCTTTGGGTGTTAATCACATAGTGATGTGAATTAGATTATTGACTCTAGTGAACCCTTTGGGTGTTGGTCACATGGCGATGTGAACTATGGGTGTTAATCACATGAAGATGTGAAATATTGGTGTTAAATCACATGGCGATGTGAACTAGATTATTGACTCTAGTGCAAGTGGGAGACTGAAGGAAATATGCCCTAGAGGTAATAATAAAGTTGTTATTTATATTTCCTTATATCATGATAAATGTTTATTATTCATGCTAGAATTGTATTAATTGGAAACTTGATACATGTGTGGATACATAGACAAAACACAGTGTCCCTAGTAAGCCTCTACTAGACTAGCTCATTACTCGAAGCTAGTTAAGTTTCCCAGCCATAGACATGTGTTGTCATTTGATGCATGGGATCACATCATTAGGAGAATGATGTGATGGACAAGACCCATCTGTTAGCAAAGCATAATGACCGTTAAGTTTTTATTGCTATTGCTTTCTTCATAACTTATACATATTCCTTTGACTATGAGATTATGCAACTCCCAGATACCAGAGGAATGCCATGTGTGCTATAAAACGTCACAACGTAACTGGGTGATTATAAAGATGCTCTACAGGTATCTCCGAAGGTGTTTGTTGGGTTGGCATAGATCAAGATTAGGGTTTGTCACTCCGAGTATCGGAGAGGTATCTCTGGGCCCTTTCGGTAATGCACATCATAATAAGCCTTGCAAGCAATGTGACTAATGAGTTAGTTACGGGATGATGCATTACGGAACGAGTAAAGAGACTTGCTGGTAACGAGATTGAACTAGGTATAGAGATACCGACGATCGAGTCTCGGGCAAGTAACATACCGATGACAAAGGGAATAACGTATGTTGTCATTACGGTACGACCGATAAAGATCTTCGTAGAATATGTGGGAACCAATATGAGCATCCAGGTTTCGCTGTTGGTTATTGACCGGAGAGGCATCTCGGTCATGTCTACATAGTTCTCGAACCCGTAGGGTTAGCACGCTTAACGTTTGATGACGATTTTGTATTATATGAGTTATGTGATTTGGTGACTGAATATTGTTTGGATTTTCGGATGAGATCACGTACATGATTAGGAGTCTCTAAATGGTGGAGAGGTAAAAATTCATACATAGGATGATAGTATTTGGACACCAGATGTGTTCCGAGGGTACCGGGTACATATCGGGTCACCGGAAGGGGTTCCGGGCACACCCCCCCCCCCCCGACACAGATGTGGGCTTATTGGGCCATGATGGGAAACACAGTAGCCAGCATGGGCTGCTGCGCCCCCTTAATGGCTGAATAGGAAGGGGAAAGGAAAAGGGGAAGAGAGAAGGAAGGGGAGGCAATTCGGCCTCCCCCTTCCTTCCCTCCTCTCTCTCCTTTCCTTACCTCTCCGAAAAAGATGGTAAGTGGGGAGGCCGAATTGGACAACGCCCCCAAGTAGGATTCCTCCTACTTGGGGCACCCCATGGATGTCCCCCTCCCTCTCCCACCTATATATATATGTGGGGAGAGGCACCTAGAACACACAACAAACATTGTTAGCCGTGTGCGGCACCCCCCTCCACAGTTTATTCCTCCAATCATATTCACGTAGTGCTTAGGCGAAGCCCTACGCGGATCACTTCACCATCACCTTCACCACGCCGTGAAAATAAAGTTCCTTAATTGTGAAAAAAATCACAAAAAATCTAAGAATTTCATGAAATTTGGGAAAACAACTCATGAAATTTGAGAAAAGTCATATCTTTTTGAAAAAAGTACATGATTCGAAAAAATATAAAGAGAAGAAAAAGAACAAGGAAAAAATAAAAAGGAACTGTGACTTCTGAATTTATAGTGAAATGAAGAAAGAATAAATTGAAAAAAGAAGTTAATAAGCACGAACTTGAAGATGCCATGGTGGTTGTGTTGGGGAACGCAGTACTTTCAAAAAAAATCCTACGCACATGCAAGATCCATCTATGTTATGCATAGCAACGAGATGGGGAGAGTATGTCTATGTACCCTCGTAGACCGAAAGCGGAAGCGTTATGACAATGCGGTTGATGTAGTCGTACATCTTCACGATTTGACCGATCCTAGCACCGAAGGTACGGCACCTCCACGATTTGCACACGTTCAGCTCGGTGACGTCCCACGAACTCTAGATCCAGCTGAGGTCGAGGGAGAGTTTCCTCAGTACGACGGTGTGGTGATGGTGATGATGAAGCTACCGACGCAGGGCTTCGCCTAAGCAATGCAATGATATGACCGAGGTGGAAATCTGTGGAGGGGGGCACCGCACATGGCTAAACAATCAACTTGTGTGTCTATGGGGTACCCCTGGCCACGTATATAAAGGAGGGGAGGGAAGAGGTGGCTGGCCCTAAGGAGGCGCGCCAGGTGTGAGGAATCCTACTAGGACTCCCTAGTCCAAGTAGAATTTCCCTCCTCTTTCCTATTCAGAGTAGGAGAGAAGGAAAGAGAGGGAGAGGGAGAAGGAAAGAGGGGCCGCGCCCCCACCCCTTGTCCAATTTGGTTTGGGCAGGGGGAGGCGCGCGCCACCTCTTGGCCCTTCTCCCCTCTCTCCACTAAAGCCCAATAAGGCCCATTACTTCTCCGTGTGAATTCCCGTAACTCCCCGATACTCCGAAAAATACCCGAATCACTCGGAACCTTTCCGATGTCTGAATATAGCCTTCCAATATATTGATCTTTACATCTCGACCATTTCGAGACTCCTCTTCATGTCTGTGATCTCATCCGGGACTCTGAACAACCTTCGGTACATCAAAACACATAACTCATAATACCAATCGTCATCGAACGTTAAGCGTGGGGACCCTACGGGTTCGAGAACTATGTAGACATGACCGAGACTCATCTCCGGTCAATAACCAATAGCGGAACCTGGATGCTCATATTGGTTTCTACATATTCTATGAAGATCTTTATCGGTCAAACCGCGTAACAACATATGTTGTTCCCTTTGTCATCGGTATGTTACTTGGCCGGGATTCGATCATCGGTATCATCATACCTAGTTCAATCTCGTTACCGGCATGTCTCTTTACTCGTTACATAATGCAACATCCCGCAACTAACTCATTAGTCACATTGCTTGCAAGGCTTATAGTGATGTGCATTACCGAGAGGGCCCAGAGATACCTCTCCGACAATCGGAGTGACAAATCCTAATCTTGATCTATGCCAACTCAACAAACACCATCAGAGACACCTGTAGAGCATCTTTATAATCACCCAGTTACGTTGTGACGTTTGATAGCACACTAAGTGTTCCTCTGGTATTCGGGAGTTGCATAATCTCATAGTCACAGGAACATGTATAAGTCATGAAGATAGCAATAGCAATAAACTAAACGATCATAGTGCTAAGCTAACGGATGGGTCTTGTCCATCACATCATTCTCTAATGATGTGATCCCGTTCATCAAATGACAACACATGTCTATGGCTAGGAAACTTAACCATCTTTGATTAACGAGCTAGTCTAGTAGAGGCATACTAGGGACACTCTATTTGTCTATGTATTCACATATGTACTAAGTTTCCAGTTAATACAATTCTAGCATGAATAATAAACATTTATCATGATGTAAGGAAATATAAATAACAATTTTATTATTGCCTCTAGGGTATATTTCCTTTAGTCTCCCACTTGCACTAGAGTCAATAATCTAGTTCACATCGTCATGTGATTTAACACCAATAGTTCACATCTTTATGTGATTAGTTCACATCTCCATGTGACTAATACCCAAAGGGTTTACTAGAGTCAATAATCTAGTTCACATCGCTGTGTGATTAACACCCAAAGAGTGATCATGTTTTGCTCGTGAGAGAAGTTTAGTCGACGGGTCTGCCACATTCAGATTCGTATGTATATTGCAAATTTTCTATGTCTAGAATGCTCTGCATGGAGCTACTCTAGCTAATCGCTCCCACTTTCGATATGTATCCAGGTTGAGACTTAGAGTCATCCGGATTAGTGTCAAAGCTTGCATCGACGTAACCCTTTACAACAAACTTTTTGTCACCTCCATAACTGAGAAACATGTCCTTATTCCACTAAGGATAATTTTGACCGTTGTCCGGTGATCCACTCCTGGATCACTATTATACCCTTTTGCCAAACTCATGGTGAGGTACACAATAGGTCTGGTACACAACATAGCATACTTTATAGAACCTATGACTGAGGCATAGGGAATGACTTTTCATTATCTTTCTTTTTTCTGCCGTGGTCGGGTTTTGAGTCTTTACTCAACTTCACACCTTGCAACACATGCAGGAACTCCTTCTTTGACTGTTCCATTTTGAACAACTTCAAAATCTTTTCAAGGTATGTACTCATTGAAAAAACTTATCAAGCGTCTTGATCTATCTCTATAGATCTTGATGCTCAATATGTAAGTAGCTTCATTGAGGTCTTTCTTTGGAAAACTCCTTTCAAACACTCCTTTACAGAAAATTCTACATCATTTCCGATCAACAATATGTCATTCACATATACTTATCAGGAAGGTTGTAGTGCTCCCACTCACTTTCTTGTAAATACAGTCTTCACCGCAAGTCTATATAAAACTATATGCTTTGATCAACTTATCAAAGTGTATATTCCAACTCCGAGATGCTTGCACCAGTCCATAGATGGATCGCAGGAGCTTGCACACTTTGTTAGCACCTTTAGGATTGACAAAACCTTCTTGTTGCATCATATACAGCTCTTCTTTAAGAAATCCATTAAGGAATGCAGTTTTGATATCCATTTGTCAAATTTCAAAATGTGGCAATTGCTAACATGATTTGGACAGACTTTAAGCATCGATACGAGCGAGAAAATCTCATCGTAGTCAACATCTTGAACTTGTCAAAACCCTTTTCGACAATTCGAGCTTTGTAGATAGTAACACTACTATCAGCGTTCGTCTTCCTCTTGAAGATCCATTTATTCTCAATGGCTTGCCGATCATCAAGCAAGTCCACCAAAGTCCACACTTTGTTCTCATATATGGATTCTATCTCAGATTTCATGGCCTCAAGCCATCTGTCGGAATCTGGGCTCATCATCGCTTCCTCATAGTTCGTAGGTTCGTCATGGTCAAGTAACATGACCTCCAGAACAGGATTACCGTACCACTCTGGTGCAGATCTTACTCTGATTGACCTACGAGGTTCGGTAGTAACTTGATCAGAAGTTTTCATGATCATCATCATTAGCTTCCTCACTAATTGGTGTAGGAATCACTGGAACTGATTTCTATGATGAACTACTTTCCAATAAGGGAGCAGGTACAATTACCTCATCAAGTTCTACTTTCCTCCCACTCACTTCTTTCAAGAGAAACTCGTTCTCTAGAAAGGATCCACTCTTAGCAACAAAGATCTTGCCTTCGGATCTGTGATAGAAGGTGTACCCAACAGTTTCTTTGGGTATCCTATGAAGACGCACTTCTCCGATTTGGGTTTGAGCTTATCAGATTGAAACTTTTTCACATAAGCATCGCAACCCCAAACTTTAAGAAACGACAGATTAGGTTTATTGCTAAACCATAGTTCATACGGTGTCGTCTCAACGGATTTTTAGACGGTGCCCTATTTAACGTGAATGCAGCTGTCTCTAGTGCATAACCCCAAAACGATAGTGGTAATTCGGTAAGAGACATCATAGATTGCACCATTATCTAATAAAGTACAGTTATGACGTTCGGACACACCATTACATTGTGGTGTTCCAGGTGGCGTGAGTTGTGAAACTATTCCACATTGTTTCAAATGAAGACCAAACTCATAACTCAAATATTTGTTTCCGCGATTAGGTCGTAGAAACTTTATTTTCTTGTTATGATGATTTTCCACTTCACTCTGAAATTCTTTGAACTTTTCAAATGTTTCAGACTTATGTTTCATCAAGTAGATATACCCATATATGCGCAAATCATCTGTGAAGGTCAGAAAATAACGATACCCATCACGAGGCTCAACACTCATTGGACGACACACATCAGTATGTATTATTTCCAACAAGTCTATTGCTCGCTCCATTGTTCCGAAGAACGGAGTCTTAGTCATCTTGCCCATGAGGCATGGTTCGCAAGCATCAAGTGATTCATAATCAAGTGATTCCAAAAGTCCATCAACATGGAGTTTCTTCATGCGCTTTACACCAATATGACCTAAACGGCAGTGCCACATATAAGTTGCACTATCATTATTGCATCTTTTGGCTTCAATATTATGAATATGTGTATCACTACGATCGAGATTCAATAAACCATTTATATTGTGTATGACCATAGAAGGTTTTATTCATGTAAATAGAACAACAATTATTCTTAGACTTAAATGAATAACCGTATCGCAATAAACATGATCCAATCATATTTATGCTCAACGCAAATACCAAATAACATTTATTTTAGGTTCGACATTAATCCCGAAGGTAAAGGGAGTGTGCGATGGTGATATTATCAACCTTGGAATCACTTCCAACTCACATCATCACCTCGCCCTTAACTAGTCTCTGTTTATTTGGCAACTCCCGTTTCGAGTTACTACTCTTAGCAACTGAACCAGTATGAAATACCGAGGGGTTTCTATAAACACAATTAAAGTATTCATCAATAACATGTATATCAAATATACCTTTGTTCACTTTGCCATCCTTCTTATCCGCCAAGTATCTAGGCAGTTCCACTTCCAGTGACCATTTCCTTTGTAGTAGAAGCACTCAGTTTCAGGCTTGGGTCTAGCTTTGGGCTTCTTCATGGGAGTGGCAACTTGCTTGCCATTCTTCTTGAAGTTCCCTTTCTTTCCCGTGCCCTTTTACTTGAAACTAGTGGTCTTGTCAACCATCAACACTTGATGCTTTTATTGATTTCTACCTTCGCTAATTTCAGCATCGCGAAGAGCTCGAGAATTGTCTTGTTCATCCCTTGCATATTATAGTTCATCATGAAGTTCTAGTAACTTGGTGATAGTGACTAGAGAACTTTGTCAATCACTATCTTATCTAGAAGATTAACTCCCACTTGATTCAAGCGATTGTAGTACTCGGACATTCTGGGCACATGCTCACTGGTTGAGCTATTCTCCTCCATCTTGTAGGCAAAATACTTGTCAGAGGTCTCATACCTCTCGACTCGGGCATGAGTCTAAAATACAAATTTCAGCTCTTGGAACATCTTATATGCTCCGTGTCGTTCAAAATGTTTTTGAAGTCCCGGTTCTAAGCCGTAAGGCATGGTGCATGAAACTATCAAGTACTCATCATACCAAGCTTGCCAAACATTCATAACGTCTGCATCTGCTCCTGCAATAGGTCTGTCACCTAGTGGTGCATCAAGGACATAATACTTCTGTGCAGCAATGAGGATAACCCTCAGATCACGGAGCTAGTCCGCATCATTGCTGCTAACATCTTTCAACATAGTTTTTCTCTTGGAACATATCATAAATAAAACGGGGAAGCTATATGCGAGCAATTGATCTACAACATAGATATGCAAATGCTATGAGGACTAAGTTCATGATAAATTAAAGTTTAATTAATCATATTACTTAAGAACTCCCACTTAGATAGACATCCCTCCAGTCATCTAAATGATCACGTGATCCAAATCAACTAAACCATGTACGATCATCACGTGAGATGGAGTAGCTTTCCATGGTGAACATCACTATGTTGATCATATCTACTATATGATTCACGCTCGACCTTTCGCTCTCAGTGTTCCGAGGCCATATCTGCATATGCTAGGCTTGTCAAGTTTAACCCGAGTATTCTGCGTGTGCAAAACTGGCTTGCACCCGTTGTATGTGAACGTAGAGCTTATCACCCCCGATCATCACGTGGTGTCTCGGCATGATGAACTGTCACAATGATGCATACTCAGGGATAACACTTATACCTTAAAATTTAGTAAGGGATCATCTCATAATGCTACCGTCGTACTAATCAAAATAGGATGCATAAAAGATAAACATCACATGCAATGAAAATATGTGACATGATATGGCCATCATCATCTTGTGCCTTTGATCTCCATCTCCAAAGTATTGTCATGATCTCCATCATCACCGGCATGACACCATGATATCCATCATCTTGATCTTTATCAATGTGTCATCACATGGCCGTCTCACCAACTATTGCTTTTGCAACTATTGCTATCACATAGTGATAAAGTAAAGCAATTATATGGCGCTTGCATCTTATGCAATAAAGAGACAACCATAAGGCTCCTGCTAGTTGCCGATAACTTTAACAAAACATGATCATCTTATACAACAATTTATATCTCATCATGTCTTGACCATATCACATCACAACATGCCCTGCAAAAACAAGTTAGATGTCCTCTACTTTGTTGTTGCAAGTTTTACGTGGCTGCTACGGGCTTAGCAAGAACCGTTCTTACCTACAGCATAAAAACCACAACGTGGTATAGTGATTGCTTTTTGATCTCCAGAAAGAACCCTGTTCATTGAATCCGATTCAACTAAAGTTGGAGAAACAGACACGCGCCAGCCACCTGTGTGCAAAGCACGTCAGTAGAACCAGTCTCATGAACGCGTTCATGTAATGTGGTCCTGGCCACTTTATCCAACAATACCGCTGAATCAAGAAACAACTAGTGATGTCAAGAAATATGTATATACCCACGCCCACAACTCCTTTGTGTTCTACTCGTGCATATAACATCTACGCATAGACCTGGCTCGGATGCCACTGTTAGGGAACGCAATAATTTCAAAAAAAAAATCCTACGCACATGCAAGATCCATCTAGGTGATGCATAGCAATGAGATGGGGAGAGTATGTCTATGTACCCTCATAGACCGAAAGTGGAAGCGTTATGACAATGTAGTTGCTGTAGTCATACGTCTTCACGATCCGACCGATCCTAGCACCGAAGGTACGACACCTCCGCGATGTGCACACGTTAAGCCCGGTGATGTCCCACGAACTCTAGATCCAGCTGAGGTCGAGGGAGAGTTTCGTCGGCACGATGGTGTGGTGACGGTGATGATGAAGCTACCGACGCAGTGCTTCGCCTAAGCACTGCAACGATATGACCGAGGTGGAAATCTATGGAGGGGGGCACCACACACGGCTAAACAATCAACTTGTGTGTCTATGGGGTGCCCCCTGACCACGTATATAAAGGAGGGGAGGGAAGAGGTGGCCGGCCCTAAGGAGGCGCGCCAGGTGTGGGGAATCCTACTAGGACTCCCTAGTCCAAGTAGGATTCCCCTCCTCTTTCCTATTCGAAGTAGGAGAGAAGGAAAGAGAGGGAGAGGGAGAAGGAAAGAGGGGCCGCGCCCCCACCCCTTGTCCAATTTGGTTTGGGCAGGGGGAGGCGCGCGCCACCTCTTGGCCCTTCTCCCCTCTCTCCACTAAAGCCCAATAAGGCCCATTACTTCTCCTGGTGAATTCCCATAACTCCCCAGTACTCCGAAAAATACCCGAATCACTCGGAACCTTTCCGATGTCCGAATATAGCTTTCCAATATATTGATCTTTACGTCTTGACCATTTCGAGACTCCTCATCATGTCCGTGATCTCATCCGGGACTCCGAACAACCTTCGGTACATCAAATCACATAACTCATAATACCAATCGTCATCGAACGTTAAGCATGCGGACCCTACGGGTTCGAGAACTATGTAGACATGACCGAGACTCATCTCCGGTCAATAACCAATAGCGGAACCTGGATGCTCATATTGGTTCCTACATATTCTATGAAGATCTTTATCGGTCAAACTGCATAACAACATACGTTGTTCCTTTCGTCATCGGTATGTTACTTACCTGAGATTCGATCGTCGGTATCATCATACCTAGTTCAATCTCGTTACTGGCATGTCTCCTTACTTGTTCCATAATGCAACATCCCGCAACTAACTCATTAGTCACATTGCTTGCAAGGCTTATAGTGATGTGCATTACCGAGAGGGCCCAGAGATACCTCTCCAACAATCGGAGTGACAAATCCTAATCTCGATCTATGCCAACTCAACAAACACCATCAGAGACACCTGTAGAGCATATTTATAATCACCTAGTTACGTTGTGATGTTTGATAGCACACTAAGTGTTCCTTCGGTATTCGAAAGTTGCATAATCTCATAGTCATAGGAACATGTATAAGTCATGAAGAAAGCAATAGCAATTAACTCAACGATCATAGTGCTAAGCTAGCGGATGGGTCTTTTCCATCACATCATTCTCTAATGATGTGACCCCGTTCATCAAATGACTACACATGTCTATGGCTAGGAAACTTAACCATCTTTGATTAATGAGCTAGTCTAGTAGAAGCATACTGGGGACATGTTGTTTGTCTATGTATTCACACATGTACTAAGTTTCCGGTTAATACAATTCTAGCATGAATAATAAACATTTATCATGATGTAAGAAAATATAAATAACAATTTTATTATTGCCTCTAGGGCATATTTCCTTCAGGTTGCTGCTGTTCCGTGGGGGTCGAGAGGTTTTGAGTTCGAACCTCGTTCCCCGCCTATGACATTCGTTTCTGGCTTGGCTCCAACCGCTCGTTGTGAGACAATAGGTTTTGGGGAAACCCGCACAACCCTCTAGGGGTGGCCTATCACATATATATAATGAGTGGAATACAACATTACAATATACACGTGTAAATATAGAGGCTATACAGTCTAACACCCTCCCTCAATCTTAGCCACTACCTAAAGAATCTAGAAGGGTAAGATTGCGCCGACAAGCCTCAAACTATGGTAGAGGCAATGGCTTGGTGAAGATGTCTGCAAGTTGATCCTTGGAAGAGATGAACTTGATCTATAGTTGCTTCTGAGAGACACGTTCACGCACAAAGTGATAGTCAACTTCGATGTGTTTCGTTCGGGCATGGAATACCGGATTTGCAGAGAGGTATGTAGCACCGATGTTATCACACCAAAGAACAGGAGACTGTGACTGGGATATACCCAATTCCAGAAGCAAAGACTGTACCCAGATAATCTCCGTAGTCGCATTGGCCACAGCCTTATACTCAGCTTCATACTGCTACGTGAGACAGTGGCCTGTTTCCGAGCACTCCAGGCGATCAGATTAGAGCCAAAGAACACAGCATAATGATACGTCTCCAATGTATCTATAATTTTTTTATTGTTCCATGCTATTATATTATCTGTTTTGGATGATAACGAGCTTTATTTTACACTTTTATATTATTTTTGGGACTAACCTATTAACCGGAGGCCCAGCCCAAATTGCTGTTTTTGCCTATTTCAGTGTTTCGTAGAAAAGGAATATCAAACGAAGTCCAGACGGAATGAAGCCTTCGGGAACGTGATTTTTGGAACAAACGTGGTCTAGAGGACTTGGAGTGGATGTCAAGCAATCAGCGAGGAGGCCACAAGGCAGGGGGCGCGCCTACCCCCATGGGCGCGCCCTCCATCCTCATGGGCCCCTCGTTGCTCCACCGACCTACTTATTCCTCCTATATATATCCATATACCCCGCAAACATCCAAGAGCACCACGAAACCCTATTTCCACCGCCGCAACCTTCTGTACCTAAGAGATCCCATCTTGGGGCCTTTTCTGTAGCTCCGTCGGAGGGGGCATTGATCACGGAGGGCCTCTACATCAACTCCATGGCCCCTCCGATGATGTGTGAGTAGTTTACCTCAGACCTTCGGGTCCATAGCTAGTATCTAGATGGCTTCTTCTCTCTCTTTGGATATCAATACAAAGTTCTCCTCGATTCTCTTGGAGATCTATTTGATGTAATCTTCTTTTGCGGTGTGTTTGTCGAGATGATGAATTGTGGGTTTATGATCAAGTTTATCTATGAACAATATTTGAATATTCTCTGAATTCTTTTATGTATGATTGGTTATTTTTGCAAGTTTCTTCGAATTATCAGTTTGGTTTGGCCTACTAGATTGATCTTTCTTGCAATGGGAGAAGTGCTTAGCTTTGGGTTCAATCTTGCGGTGCTCGATCCCAGTGACAGAAAGGGAAACGACATGTATTGTATTGTTGCCATCGAGGATAAAAAGATGGGGTTTACATCATATTGCATGTGTTTATCCCTCTACATCATGTCATCTTGCTGAAGGCGTTACTCTGTTCTTATGAACTTAATACTCTAGATGCATGCTGGATAGCGGTCGATGTGTGGAGTAATAGTAGTAGATGCAGAATTGTTTCGGTCTACTTGTCACGGATGTGATGCCTATATACATGATCATGCCTAGATATTCTCATAATTATTCGATTTTCTCTCAATTGCTCGACAGTAATTTGTTCACCCACCGTAATACTTATGCTATCTTGAGAGAAGCCACTAGTGAAACCTATGGCCCCCGGGTCTATTTTCCATCATACAAGTTTCCAATCTATTTTATTTTGCAATCTTTAATTTCAATCTATATCATAAAAATACCAAAAAAATACTTATCTTATTATTATCATCTCTACCCGATCTCACTCTTGCAAGTGGCCGTGAAGGGATTGACAACCCCTTTATCGCGTTGGTTGCGAGGTTCTTATTTGTTTGTGTAGGTACGAGGTGACTCGCACGTGGTCTCCTACTGGATTGATACCTTGGTTATCAAAAACTGAGGGAAATACTTACGCTGCTTTACTTCATCACCCTTTCCTCTTCAAGGGAAAACCAACGCAGTGCTCAAGAGGCAGCACATAACCCCCCGTAGATCGCCTGTCATCCAGACTGCCAGCCCAATCCGCATCAGAATACGCCGAGAGACATCCAGAGGAGGTCGGTCGAATATGCAAGCCGTGAGACACCGTGAACCGAATGTAGCGCAAGATGCGCTTAACAGCACACCAATGAGTGTCACGGGGTGACTGTAGATACTAGCAAACTCGGTTGACAGCAAAAGAGATGTCCGGTCGTGTGATCGTCAAGTACTGAAGACCACCAACAATACTCCTCTACTCCGTTGCATCAGCAGAAGACAGAAGCTCACCATCAACAGCAGTGATCTTGTCAGTGGTAGAGATGGGTGTAGTTGTTGGTTTGCACTTAAGCATCCTAGCTCGCTGCAACAAATCCAAGGAGTACTTCTTCTGCGTCATAACAAGACCATCCCAAGAAGTAACCTCCACACCAAGGAAGTAGTGAAGCTTCCCAAGATCCTTGACCGCAAAATCAGTACCAAGCGAGCGAACAAGAGCTGTAGCAGCTGACTGAGAGGAGCTGACAAGAATAATATCATCCACATAGACCAACAAGTACATAGTAACCTCAGGCCTCTGTAGAAGAAACAGTGAGGAGTCAGCAGTCGACGATGCAAAACCATGAGCAGAAAGATCCATGCCAAGACGAGCATGCCAAGCACAGGGAGCTTTCTTCAAACCATACAACGCCTTGGACAGACGACGGAGATGGTGAGGACGATCTGGATCAGAAAAACCCGGAGGCTGGCGCATATAAACCTCTTCCTCCAATACACCATGGAGAAAGGCATTTTGTACATCCAGTTGATGAAGAAACCAACCTCGAGTAACGACAAGAGAGAGAAGTAGCCTGATGGTAGTAGGCTTGACCAATGGACTGAAGGTGTCTTCATAGTCAAGACCATAGTGCTATTGAAAACCACGAGCAACAAGACGAGCTTTGTAGCGCTCAATGGACCCATCATAATGCTTCTTCACTTTGAAAATCCACTTAGAATCAATGACATCCGCCCGTGATGGTGGAGGAACAAGAGTCCATGTCTTATTACGAATAAGAGCTTGATACTCCTGCTCCATGGCCTCTCTCCAATGAGGAATGTGCATAGCAGCTTGATACGTGCGTAGCTCGGAGGAGGGATCTGCAAGCGTCGCAGTCATGCATGCAGCCAACCATGCAACAGTGCCATCATGACGCTGCTTAGGCTTAACAATACCACTGCGACCGCGTGTATGAGGGCGCAGAGCAGTAGTAGGAGCCAGCAATATCAAGGACGATGATGGAGCAGCACCAGAGGAGCCAGCAGCACCAGAACTGGGCGAGGGCGACGGAGACGTCCCAGTGCCAGGCGACCCCAGATTGTAGGGTGCTGAAGACAGCCTGGGAGAGTCCGGCCCGGGTGACAGAGGCCTAGACACCGTAGGCGAGGCGAGGGCAAGCGAGGCCGGCCCAGTCGCCGTGTTTGGTGAGGCGAGGACGGGCGAGGCCGGCCCAGTCGCCGTGGGCGGCGAGGCGAGGACGGGCGAGGCCGGTCCAGTCATCATGGGCGACGAGACAGGGACGGGCGAGACCGGCCCAGGCGTCGTTGGCGTGACGGCATCGCGGGCCGAACGGGCGACGAAGCAGGCAAGAGCGTCGGGGCACCGAACGGTCGTGCATGGGCACGAGTACCGAGGCCATGCAAGGATGCCATAGGGTCATCATGCATGACTGGTGGTGTCGACAAGGAAGACGATGACGACGAAGGAGGCGATGGCGCCTCTAAAATTTCCAAACAAGCCCCATGTCCAGTGCCTGCACCATGGTTAGGCAGCAACATAGGAGAGTATGCAACATCATCAAATTGGTCAGAAGCAATAGAGGATGAATGCATGGATGGTGGTTCAGTGGTGGACACAGGAAATTTGGCAAAGGGAAAACATGCTCATCAAACACAACGTCCCGAGATATATAGACATGGTTGGTGGGAACATGAAGGCATTTCTAACCTTTATGAAGGGAGCTATAGCCAAGAAAAACACACTTCTTGGAGCGAAACTCAAGCTTGCTCTTGTTATATGGACGGAGATGCGGCCAGCAAGCGCACCCAAAAACCTTGAAGAAGGTGTAATCGGGTTGTTCATTAAGGAGAATCTCAATGGGAGTCTTCATGTTCAAAACGCGAGTGGGAGTACGGTTGATGAGAAAACATGCAGTGGTGAAAGCATCACTCCAAAACCGAAACGGAACAGATGCATGGGCCAAAAGAGTAAGACCAGCTTCAACAATGTGATGATGCTTACATTCTACTAAACCATTCTGTTGATGTGTATGTGAACATGCTAAACGGTGAGCGATCCCAAGCGACTGAAATAAGGAGTTGAGGTTGCGATACTCGCCCCCAGTCCGACTGGACATGAACAATTTTGTGCTTGAGAAGGCGTTCAACATGTTTTTGAAACTGAACAAAAATGTGAAACACATCAGATTTACGTTTAATAAGATAAAGCCAGGTAAAGCGACTATAAGCATCAAAGAAACTGATATAATAATTGTGACCACTGACAGAAGTCTGAGCACGACCCCATACATCTAAAAACACAGGTTCTAGAGGATGTTTCACCTCACGACTGGACTCCGAAAAAGGAAGTTGATGACTCTTCCCCTGCTGACAAGCATCACACACTGCTACATCTTTATTACTAGACAAGCTAGGAAGCTCATGACGACGCAAAACATGACGGACAATAGGTGTGGCCGAGTGACCAATACGAGCATGCCAGTGTGACGGAGATACCCGAACTCCACTGAAAACACGAGCGACGCCAGGATGCTCCAGACGATAGAGGCCCTGGCACAACCGCCCACTAAGAAGAATGTCCCTCGTGCCCTGATCCTTAATAAAAAGATCAGAAGGGTGAAATTCACAAAGCACATTATTATCACGTGTGAGTTTAGGAACTGAAAGAAGATTACGTGTCACAGATGAAACTCTAAGAACATTGCGAAGCTGAGGACTCCTATTGGCATGTCTAGTGAGAAGAGATGCTTGACCAATATGAGAGATGTGCATACCTGCTCTATTGGCGGTGTGGATGTTGTTGGAGCCATGATAGGGTTCACGAGTGTGAATCTTCCCCATCTCGCTCGTCAGGTGCTCCGTCGCCCCAGAGTCCATGTACCAGTGGGGATCGATGGAGTAGGACTGAGTGTGTCCTTGTTGCTTCTGCGGCGCCGGACGATCAGCCATGGCAACCTGATGAGCAAAATTGCGTGTGTCCTTGCCGTCATTGCCAAGACCAAGAAAACTCCGCTGAAAGCGTTTGTGACACCTGGAGGACTAGTGCCCCTCAATGCCACACAACTGACACACGCGTCGACCTAGGGTTGCGGACACGGGGAAGCCGACGATAACGAAGATGACGCCGGGGCGGCCCCTTGGACGAGCTGTGGCCACCCTTAGTGGCGGCGTTCACGGAGAGGGAGTCGTGACTGGCCTTGGAGCGGCGTGCCTCGATACGCTACTCGGTGAGGAGAAGGTGGGAGTAGACCTCATGTGCCATCATGGGAGTCGAGTTGCCCCGCTCGTTGATGATCTCGACCAAAGCATCATACTCCTTGTCGAGCCCGTTGACAATGAAGGAGTTGAACTCGGAGTCGGTGAGTGGTTGTCCAATGGAGGCCAACGTGTCTACAAGGCCCTTGACCTTGTTGTAGAACTCCGTGGCCGTGGAGTCAAGCTTCTCGCACTCGCCAAGCTAACGACGGAGCGTAGAGACACGAGACTGAGACTGCGCCGCAAACGAGTGTTCAAGGATGGTCTAGGCCTCATGAGACGTCTTGGCGAAGACAACAAGCCCGGCGACAGCCGGGGAGAGCGACCCCTGGATGGAGGAGAGGTTCGCCTGGTCCTGCCCCGTCCAAACACGGTGAGCCGGATTGTAGACCGGACCGTGCACGCTGTCCATCAGTGCGGGGGGCAAGGGAGAGAGTCGTCGACGTAGCCAAGCAGGTAATGGCTCCCAAGGAGCGGAAGAACCTGCGCACGCCAGAAGATGTAGTTGTCGGACGACAACTTGATGGTGATAAGGTGGCCGAAGTGAAACGGCGGCGGCGGTGACGATCCCTTCAAGGAGACGGCCTGGGGTGAGGGAACCATAGAGGCCGTCAGCGTGACCTGGGACGCGGCCGGACGAACCAAAGGCGCGGGGGCAGATGGCGTAGCAGCCGGGCCCGACGCCGACAGCCCCGCCATCAAGGCGGACTCGGGCGCCACCGGCGATAGCTACGGGATAGCACCCGCAAGAGAAGAGGCGGGCGACACAGCAATGGTGTGCACCGCGAGCTCGCGCCCGAATGACGACGACGCTGGAGGAGTCGAGAAGAAGGAGCCTACGCTCCGAGTCCTGAGCGGGGCCGGCACAGCGGCGGTGTCCAGCGGGAGGGACAGCAGCGCCGCGAGGGAGGCCGACAGGAACCCCGCGGTGGTGGAGCCGGACGTGGCGGCGCTCGACATGGCGGCGGCGCGATTGGGGACGCGGCCAGACGAACCAGAGGCGCGGGGGCAGATGGCGCTGCAGCCGGGCCCGACGCCGACAGCCCCGCCATCAAGGCGGACTCGGGCGCCACCGACGGTAGCTACAGGATAGCACCCGCAAGAGAAGAGGCGGGCGACACAGCAGCGGTGTGCACCGCGAGCTCGCGCCCGAATGACGACGACGCTGGAGGAGTCGAGAAGAAGGAGCCTACGCTCCGAGTCCTGAGCGGGGCCGGCACAGCGGCGGTGTCCAGCGGGAGGGACAGCAGCGCCGCGAGGGAGGCCGGCAGGAACCCCGCGGTGGTGGAGCCGGACGTGGCGGCGCTCGACATGGCGGCGGCGCGATCGGGGACGCGGCCAGACGAACCAGAGGCGCGGGGGCAGATGGCGCCGCAGCCGGGCCCGACGCCGACAGCCCCGCCATCAAGGCGGACTCGGGCGCCACCGGCAGTAGCTACGGGATAGCACCCGCAAGAGAAGAGGCGGGCGACACAGCAGCGGTGTGCACCGCGAGCTCGCGCCCGAACGACGACGATGCTGGAGGAGTCGAGAAGAAGGAGCCTACGCTCCAAGTCCTGAGCGGGGCCGGCACAGCGGCAGTGTCCAGCGGGAGGGACAGCAGCGCCGCGAGGAAGGCCGGCAGGAACCCCGCGGTGGTGGAGCCGGACGTGGCGGCGCTCGACATGGCGGCGGCGCGATTGGGAGCGGCAGCGGTGAAGACGGCGGCGGCGGCGGTGCGTGTATTAGGGTTTAGCGGAAGCGGTCGTAATCTAGTGTGATACCATGTGATTCGACTATCAAGCTGCCACTGCAACAACTGGCCATGGTCTAGCGATCTTCCTCATTCAAAAGGAGGAAGATCCATCCAAATTTATTTATTTTCTGAAGAAAAGGAGTCTCTCCATGCCCCATTTTATTGAAAAACGAGGCAACCAGACTAAGGACAAGAGATAACCCCGTTGCTTGGGCCGAGCCAAAGTAGCCGAGGCAAACTACAAACATATGATAACCTCACAATACAACTTAAGCAAAAGAACTCCTATTGATAGGATGTCGCCAGAACAAGCAACAAGACATGCTGAACTTTATTACTCCCCCCTAAAGAAATATAAGATTGTTAGTGATCTAAACGCTATTATATTTATATACAGAGGGAGTACATATCAATCAGAATAGCTACCGCGGAAAGCTTGGTGCTGCCCCTCAAACCTACCCACATGATATGTCGGCTCCGCGCTATTATGAGAAGTTCTCCTCTTCTGAGAACTTCTGATGATTTTGAGCCCAAAGTTTCGAAATTCTGAGAAAAAGCGACAAACCCAAGTCATGAAAACAAATATCATTGTGCAACATCCATAAGGTCCAGCGGATTTTGAGCCCAAAGTTCAGATAAACCAATCACATATCGAAGGATTAAAATTCAAAATTTTATAAATGACTATAGATAGATTGTCATTAGCATTTCCAGATAAACAAATCATAGTCATTAACATGTTGCCTTTTAGATGAATTGTCTCTACATAAAAAATTATTGTGAAAAGCCAACCAAAGAAAAACCAATAACATTTGGGAGGGAAGCCTCCCGAGGGGCGCTGCCGGCAGTCTCCTGTGCGTCCCTGAAACAGATGTGTTGCAGACGCAGGCTTGGGGCCATGCTCGCCTGGGCTGCGTGCAGCCGAACGGAGACGCGCGACCACGATCGAGCCGAGGGGACGCGCTCCAGAGCCGAGGGAGGAAGCCAGCGTCGGCGTCCGTCGGATGCATGAGCAGGACAGGTGGCGGCAGATCAGGGTACGTGCACGCGCACACACACAAGACGGGGTTTACACACGGTCTCCACAAAATAATTGTTCCAGTTTTTTCTGAGAAAAAACATTTATTTCGGTGGTGCAAGGGGGTCAAGCTGGATCTTTTTTTTTTTGCCCATTTTTCTTACATGACTTGCTTGGCGCGGTTGGTGTGCTACATGCGCCGATGATGGACTGGAAAAACTCGTGATTCGGTCGCGCGGGTCCTCCGTCTTTTTACAGAATACAGAGAAAATAAGGGTTTGCAGTGAATAAACAAACGCATGCAAGATGACTAGATTCCGCCCCCACACGGCAAAAGTGTGTTCCACACTTCTGTTCATATTCAATTGCGTTTGGAAGCTCCCCTACCTCCTGCCCGCCTCCCCCTTCTTCCTCCGCCACGGTACAGATGGAACTCGATCGACGCTGGAGTGCGCCCTGGAGAGCGTGCGGATGATGTAAGCCCTTCTTCTCCGACCAGCAGATCAACAGCCACTTCATGGGCGCCGTGAGGAGGACGGGGCTGGACATGAAGGACGTCTGCGACAGAGGCGTCGTGGAGAGGACGGTGAGGGAGACCATGGAGTCCGACGAGATCAGAGGGGTGGCCCAAACTTATTCTAGCAAGAGGAATTCAGTCTGTTGAGTTGACACCATTTCAAGGCAATTCCCCACACAATTATGTTCTTGTGTCTAAACTCAAATGTACCAACTTTTACTTTGGTAATCACGCCGTTCTACTACTTTGTAAGATAAGAGGAAAATTCAAGTATGACCGGTTAAGTACGTGTACTTAGGTTCAGCATAAGTATAAGTTTCTGCTTTGAAGAGCCCCTTTGCAACGTTACTCAGAAGGTGACAACCAAGATCGCGGCCAGCGTTGAGCTGCTACAAAAGCTCAGAGACAGAGCAGAACAACGTAACGCGCCGACGGCTCCAACTCGGGAGCAAAACCGGAGAGAACACCGTCCAGCGGAAGGGCGAGGACAACCGGCAGCGCGGCCGACGAGCTGACGGCGGTGCGCAGCGGGGCGGAGGAGGGGAAGAGGGCATGCAGACTACAGAGGATGCGCAGGCCTCGCGCGAGAGGAGCAGCTTGGCCTGGTGATTCGACGTCCCGTCCATCCGTGTCCGACTGTGCTGTTGCTCCGACTCCGGTCGTGGCCGCAAGCCCGATTTCGACTTGCTTTGCTGGTCCTGGTGTACGAGCATATATAAATTGAAGAGAGGGCCAGGCCATGGTGTACCAGCATCGCAGACAACCGCTTTGCGTTCCTGATTTTTCGTTGGCGAAAGAGCAGCGGCTGCGTGATCGTGATCCTCGGGCCAGCAGTAGTAGAACGATCCGCCTCATCGACGCAAAAGCGCCGCCGGGATCGATGAAGCTTCTTCCGGCCGCCCTCGGCCTCGTCCTCCTCCTCCTGCTCGTTCTGAATCCCAATGGCGTGGAGGCCCGGCCAGCCCCGGCCGTCGGCCATCAGAAGAAGGCCTCGAGCGCTACCTTCTTCGTCTTCGGGGATGACTTCGCCGACAACGGGAACCTCCCTCTGACCGACCCAGTCACCGAGATGTCGCGGCAATGGGCCTACCCCTACGGCTCCAACTACGTCGATGCCGATGGGTTTCCGCGGCCTAATACTCCGTCCGGCCGTTTCTCAAACTACAGAATTCAGTCGGATTTCATCGGTAAGTACTAGTACTATGTTGTAATGTTACCCTAAAAAGGTACTCTGCTATATTTTAATCTCATGTTATACTGTAATTCATGGTGCATCACAATTAACCCTACTCGTTTGTTTTATTAATAACTTGCAGCAACAATGCTGGGATTGGAGGAAGCCCCTCCGGCGCATGCCCGCACGGCAGAGAAAACCTGTGACCCATCGGGCATGACCTTTGCTACCGGTGGTGCAGGCGTGTTGGACAGTACATTGCACGAGGTCTCCATCCTTGCCAAGCAGGTCGACACTTTTAAAAAGATGGTCAAGGACGGGACCATCACGGAGAATCAACTGAGTCGCTCTGTAGTGCTCGTGGCCTTCTTCGGTAATGACTATGCAGGCATCGGCGTCATTGGCCTAAGTAGTCCCAACAATGTGAGTATCGTATCAACGCACAATGTATATATGCATACACGAATTTGAACTAATTTGTTTGTGCATCTTACTAACTCATAATTTCCATGTATGCAATGTAGATTAATGCTTATATTGGGAAGGTGACAAAAGAGATTGCAACTAATGTGGATCAATTGTTGAAGCTTGGGGTGACAAAGGTTCTTGTCAATAACTTGCACCCTATCGGTTGCATGCCATCACACACCCGAACCAACAACTACACCACGTGCGATATTTTTGAAAACTTGGGTGCAACCATCCATAACGATAATCTGAAAAAAGTTATGACATCAAAGAATGTCTATATCGTCGATGTGTACACCGCCTTCACAAATATTGTGGATCATGTGGCAGGTATGTATCTACAATTCTGCATGCATTCAAAAATGTCTCATTATTTTAAAATTATCTTAATCTAATTAGATGGGGTTTGATCGTGTACTTGAAGTACTTTATCTAAACACTTTTTATTTCATGTGTATTAATGTAGGTAAAGGCTCAGAGCTGTCTAAACAATTCAAGCGCAAACTATCGCCATGCTGCGAGAGTTTGGACTCGAAAGGTTACTGCGGACAGCAAGATGAGTCATCCTCGAAGCTACTGTACACTGTGTGCGACAAGTCGAACAAATTCTTCTATTGGGATGACATGCATCCAACCCATGCAGGATAGGAGGCTGTCATGAAACAATTGGAAAAACCGTTGAGGGAGTTTGTAAATCAAGCCTAGGTAGCTAGGCCTTATGTATTTGTGTAGATCTTTGTATCCAGATGACAGCCTTCTCATTGTATTTGATAGTTTCATGTATTTCAAAGACTGGGATTTTTCCGATTCCATGATGAATATTATATTGTATTTGCACTTTTTTTGTGAAAGACTATATTTATAAGAAGTAACTATTGTCATATGTCACATCTACAATAAATATGTGTTCTAGCTATACAAACTGAGTACTTGCCTATATACGGCCCAATATATAAGCTCAAGGCAATTCCATACCGGTTGAATTTTTTGTTGTCGGCTTTGTAGTCTACCGGGTTGGCGCCTTCTATAGATGACAGGCGCCTTGTCTTTGAACTCGGGACTAAGGAGGGTAAATTTGCTTATGAATATGGGTATTTGTGGGTATCCACTTCTTTATGTTCGTGTGCAGTGCTCAAACCCGCTCAACTAGTCGTGGGTATAAAAACATGGCATAACTCTATACCCGTGCAACCAGATCCAACAGTCCGATTGATGGGTTGATAGCTTTTTCTTCGAACAATCCGTCGCGGTTCACTAACCTATTGCCATCTCAGAGTCCCTTTTTCCAAACATCCAAAGTTCACTAACCCAAGTCATGGCGCAGCCGCTGAGGCTGGATGTCACCGGGGTGGGGCCTTCGTCATCCGAGTTGGAACAGCTCGTCCGCTTCATCAGGGAGCTCAGCAGCATCTGGTCTTGTCTGAAGCCCAAGGTTACTGAAGACTAGCACAGGCTACGTTGGCCTCTCATGCACTACATGTAAAATAATGGCAATTCTTGAGTTGTGTGGACCGATCATGTTTTTCTCAGAAAAAACTATGCAGCGCGATCAACATGCAATTCACTTGTGGAGATGCTTCATCAAAGAGTAATTTGATTTTTTTTTTGAGAAATCTCGCCTTCTTTACTGCTCAATAATTAAAGATACAATGTTTTGGTCATGAGGAGACCCCAACTAAACATGACGACCTATACCTAAATTACAACCAAACTTGACGAGATTATGCGCTTCGAAATTAAAAAGTCTACGTTCATGAGTGAAAGTACATGAAATCATATCATTTTTTCTAGCAATTATTTCCTGGATGATGGCACCATGATATCCTCCCGACCCTTGCTTAATGTTCTTCACCACTTCCTCACAATCTGAAGCAACGTGCATCATCTGAATTCCCAGGTCCTCTGCAAGTGCAAGAGCTTCTCTACACGCAAATGCTTCGAGAAGAGTCAGGTCAATAATACCTGCATACACAACAAGAGAAGAGCCCAGGTAAAGCCCGGTGCTATCCCTGCATACTGTTGTTGCCACTCCACAATGGTCATGCCGACCTACAGCTCCGTCGACATTGATCTTTGCTTTGTCCCCCATCGGAGGCAGCCACCTCTGGACTTCTGCCACCCTAGGACCCGAGCTCGCACCAGGAACCCTGCTTGTTGCTGGTTTATGCAGTCCTCGCAAATCCATCAAATATGAGTTAATGAATGAATTTGTTTGACTTGGGCTCTGAAAAATAGCTTCATAGACCGATTTCCGTCTTGTGTACCAGATAGAGACTGGCACACCACTCACTGCCGACAACAAATAGACCATAGTGGTGTGCCAGTCTCCACAGGAATATTTTCACTTTAGATGGAACCAAGAACCTCCAAAGCGTAGTCCAATCTTCCTCCTGTCTTGAGTTATTCGACGCACCACTTCTCCCTTCAAGCCAGTCTTCCCGCTGCATTTTGGTTTTGATAATGAATTTGTATGCAGAGCTAATAGAGAAAACACCCTTCCTACTTGGGTGCCACGCCCAAAAATCCTCCATATTCCGTGTGCACACCGGAATTTTCAAAATAGTGTCCGCATCGACAGGCAGAAATACACTACAGATGTAGTTCACATTCCATTGTGCTGTAGCTGGAATTAACAACTCTGAAACTTTAGATGGAGGATCAGCCACACGACATAAAATTGGTCTTAGTGATGATTCTTTTGGTAGCCAATTATCTGTCCAAATATCCGTTGATTGCCCATTGCCAATCCTCTTGATGATACCTTGCTTCAAGATTTCTCTGCCGTCAAGAATTGCCCGCCAAATTTGAGAGGGGCGGGAACCAAGTTCTGCCGACAGAATAGACCCTTCTGGATAGTAGCTCGCCTTGAGAATCCTAGCACTCAATGATGTAGGCTCCTACAACAACCTCCACGCCTGTCGTGATAATAATGCAAGGTTAAAAAGTTCCAAATCTCGGAAACCTAGCCCTCCCAAATACTTGGGTCTCGTCATCACTTCCCAAGAAACCCATGCAGGTTTTCTTTTTCCTTGCTTACATCCCCACCAAAATTTCCTGATAATGCTGTTAATATGTTTGCATAGTCCCTGTGGCAACCTAAAACATGACATAGAATATACCGGGATCGCCTGTGCAACCGATTTAATCAAAACATCTTTGCCACCTGCCGATAATATCTTACCCATCCATCCTTTGACTTTATCCCAGATGCGATCACTTATATATTTGAAAGTATCCTTTTTTGAATGACCCACATTAGTGGGCACACCCAAATATTTGTCAGTTAAAGATTCATTTGGTACTTGCAAATGCCCCTTCACCGCATCACGGACAATCTATGAACAGCCTTTACTGAAAAATATAGAAGATTTTTCTCTATTCACCCTCTGTCCTGATGCCAAACAATATGTTTCCAGTAGGTTTGATACCTCCTCCGCTCCATTAACACTTGCCCTAAAAAATAGCAGGCTGTCATCCACGAATAAAAGATGGTTCACCGACGGAGCCGATGGGGCCACCTTGATTCCACTGAGTTGTGATAACTGATTTTGAGATTTCAATAGGCACGAAAGGCCCTCCGCTGCTAACAAGAAAAGGTATGGAGAGATAGGATCTCCCTGCCGAATTCCACGAGATGGCTTAAACTCTTCTAATTTAGTTTCGTTGAACATAATAGAAAAAGAAATAGAAAAAGAGTAATTTGATGTTCAACAGCACTGGCGGAGCTTAAGCAAGGCTAAATGGGCCATGGCCTGCCCAGCTCTGGACCTCCACCTCACATTTATAGCCAGACTATCCAGCCCATCAAGCCTGCTAGTAACAATCCCTTGCTGCCAGGCCAACCCAGCCCGCCCAGCTTTTCGGAGCAAGCTCCGCCACTGATATTTGCACCTATCATTTAAGCCTTGTAGGGTCCCATGATGCTATGGTGTTAGTGTGATTGCAAGGTCTGGAGCTTCTTTTTATTTATTTGTCCTTGTTCATATGTGTAGCATCCAAGAATATACAGATGATAAGCGGCAAAGAAGCGGTGAAATCTGAAGAGACAAATCATCATTGTAGGTGTTACTGCAGAGCAGATGTTGCTTTTTCAGAAGAAAACACATGGCCTTAACATTTCACTTTTCAATGCGGAGATTTATCTGTGGATGATAAATGTCAAAGAAAGGATTGTAGTAGTACAAAGAGGCAGACCCTCGCTGGAAGTGTTAGGCCATCTTCGATGCCGATCCTTAAAACGTCCGCACACATTCAAATCATGTTGTTCGGACGTGTTATGTCATCCAATGCGAGTCTGTATCTGTCCGCAGGGCGGTCTAGACACACTTTCTCTCGCAAACCAAAGACAAATGTGGAGGCTTTGCGGGCATCTGGACCGTACCCAAGCCCGCATCTGGCCGCCCTGGCTCAACCAAACCCCCTCCCTTACCCGCGCGCGCTTCCAGTCCGAAACGGTCAGTTCCACATTAATTTCGGACCAGAGCGTACTTGACCTCTCACTAGCGCCGGCATTGAAGCGGTGTGTCGTAGAGAGAGCGCCACCTGATGAGGACAGGAACCTGGGGTAGGGTAATAGGCCTGACCTATACGTCCTACCTAAGGTCCTTGTCCTAAGAACAAAGAAGTTCAAGAATCAGAAGAAGGGATCCAGCAAAGGTGTCGAGTGAAGTCCACTCGACCTACCATTCACTCGGAGACCTCTCTTTATCCAGGTCACTCGACCATGAAACCACTCGACATATAAGAAGACCTAAAGCCACTCTACGCAGCAATGGTCGGGTATTTACTCATATATTTAATGAACATTTGTAGCACTTCAATACAGGTGTTACCTGTAATGCAACCCCTTTATGTACATTGAATCCTATGTAACGAAGGGGAGCTGGGGTCCTGGCGCACTCTATATAAGCCACCCCCTCCTCTGGGACAAGGGTTCGCACCCTCTGTAACACACACGCTCATAATCCAGTCGACCGCCTCCGGGCTCTGAGACGTAGAGCTATTACTTCCTCTGAGAAGGGCCTGGACTCGTTAAACCTGTGTGTACAACTCCTCCATAGCTAGGATCTCGCCTCTACATTCCTACCCCCATTCTACTGTCAGACTTAGAACCACAACAGTTGGCGCCCACCGTGGGGCAGGTGTCTTAGCGATTTGTTGGAGAAGTTGCAATTTTTCCGATCCCCTTCATCATGGTTTCAGGCGGAGGTTTGGCTGAGGGCCGCGAGACTCGTCTCGGCGCGCTCGTGTTTGTCGCCGACGACTCCGCTTGGCTTCAGGAGGCTCCACTCTACGTCGACGCACTCCCCATCCGCGGGGTAACCCACTTTCGTGCGTGCGTCCGCGGCGTCCTCCTGCGGCAGCCGTCGACCCAGTATCGGTCGGCTCCTGTAGCTTCCCCCCTCCCTGCAGCCCGCCGGAGCAAACGTTCCGATCGATCGAGGCTTCAGCGGTGGGTGAGGCATGCGGTGGCTCGCCAGTCGTCCACCCCCCAAGTCACGGCAATCGAGCCCGACGAAACTCTCTACGGCTTGTTCGACTGGCTCCATAGAGACTGCATCCGAGTGCCACAGTAGCGACCCCGCGGCGGAAGTCTTGATGGTCAATGGACCACGTAGTCCTCCTGGCTTCACCCGCGAAGACGGAGGCAATGGTGGCAGTGATCCGTCGCATGTCCACGAAGAGTACCGACCCGAACCCCTCTCTTCGCAGAGGAGGGAGGAACTTCACCGCCGGAACATGGATGCACTTCACACTCCCATCGTTGGAGAAACACCCGAGGCCCAGGCCTTAGAGGAGGCGCGCCTGGCCAACTTGGTTGAGCGCACTCGACTGGAGAACCTCCAGCGCGCACTTGACGAGCATGCTCGGCAGCGTGCTCCCGAATCTAGTCGACGTCAACTTTTTCCACCTCCGACTCAGGTATACCGAACTCCAATCCAGAATCTCGCAGCTGCGGCCCGAATAGCGGAGTCAATCCAACCTTCCCAGACAGAAGCTAGTCGAGGTTTGGTGCAGATCCGGGCCTTGCTCCGAGCCGCGGGAGAGTAGAATACAGTTGTATCTTAGTCGCGGAATAGGATTCACAGCAGATCCGTTGTTGCAGGCACAGTCCAGTCGGCTCACAGCCCAAGATCGCCCTCGAGGCGTGAGGGACATGGAGACCGACGAGATCAGTACAGAAACCGTGAGCAGTATGATCATCGACTCGATCATGATGATCGTCTTCGAGTGCCCACGCCTTCCCGAAGGAGTGGATCATACGTGCCTCGGCACCTGGATGACAGACGCCCTCACAGTGGTGGGCGAAGAATTCCAGTCGACCCCAGGGAACCGGGCTTTGATGCGAGATCTATTCTCGTTCAGGGTCTGGTCGACAAGAACAGAGCTCACAGAGAAGGCCCCGACAGAGATTTTCCAACCAGCAGCAGAGTGCATGTCTCAGGCCCAGAGTGCTTCAGCAGAGCCATCAGGTCTGCGGTGATTCCTCCCAACTTCAGATTCGTGACTGGAGTCAGTAAGTTCACTGGTGAGTCCAAGCCGGACACTTGGCTCGAGGATTACCGAGTGGCTGTACAGATCGGTGGCGGCAACGATGAAGTGGCCATGAAGCATCTTCCTTTGATGCTAGAGGGCTCGGCCAGGGCGTGGCTGAATCAGTTAGCTCTTGGTAGTATTTATACTTGGGAAGATCTTGCTCGAGTATTTGTCAGAACATTTGAAGGTACTTGCAAGCGGCCAGTAGGGTTGACAGAATTACAATGTTGCATTCAGAAACCGAATGAAACTTTGAGGTATTATATCCAGAGATGGATCACGTTGCACCACACAGTGGAGAATGTGTCAGATCACCAAGCAATTTGTGCCTTCAAAGAAGGCGTCAAGTATCGGGAGTTGAATCTGAAATTCGGTCGGACAGGAGATGACTCTGACTCGGATGATGGAGATTGCCACCAAGTACGCCAATGGTGAAGAAGAAGACCGACTCCGGAGTGGCAAGCACAAAGCAGCCGCCCACGAAACCGGAGGAGGAAACTCCAGTCGAAAGCAGAAGCGCAAAGCCGAGCCAGCCGCTCCTGGTGAAGCCTTAGCCGTGACTCAGGGGAAGTTCAAGGGGAAACCTAAAGGACCGTTCAACCCCAAGAAAGTAAAAGATCAAGATGGAAATGATGTGCTGGATTTACCATGCCACATTCACACCAAGAAAGATGAGGAGGGTAATTTCATTTACCCAAAGCATACCACTCGACAGTGTTAACTCCTAATCCAGCAATTCCGGGAGAAACAGCCCAAGGAAAAGGAGAAGGAACCAGACAAAGTTGAGGATGAGGAGGAGGACGATGATGGTTACCCCCACGTCAATTCCACTCTGATGATTTTCGCTGATGTTGAGAGTAAGAGTCGACTGAAAGTCATCAACAAAGAAGTAAACATGGTAGCCCCGGTGACACCCAGTTATTTGAAGTGGTCTCAGACTGCCATTACATTCGACCAGTCTGATCACCCTGCGCACATAGCCACCCCTGGCAGGCAAGCGTTGGTGGTCGACCCAGTGGCCGAAGGCACCCGATTGACTAAGGTTTTGATGGATGGTGGCAGTGGCCTGAATATACTATATGCGGAGACGCTGAAAGGAATGGGCATTCCGATGTCCAGACACAGTGAAAGCAATATGAGTTTCCATGGAGTCATTCCAGGCAAGAAGGCTGCATCACTCGGCCAGATTGCTCTTGACGTGGTTTTCGGTGATTACAAGAATTACCGCAAAGAAAAGTTGACATTTGAAGTTATGGATTTCCAGAGTGCTTATCACGCTATTCTGGGCAGGCCAGCTTATGCACGTTTTATGGCTCGACCATGCTATGTGTACCTCAAATTGAAGATGCCTGGTCCTAAGGGTGTGATCACTATCACTGGCAATAGAAAGAAGGCAGAAGAATGCTTCTAGAAGGGCTCGAAGATCGCCGATGCACAGATGATAGTAGTGGAATTGCAGGAATATCATAAAAATGCAGATCCGAGTGATTTGCTGCGAGCTAAGAAGCCTGCCACAGATTCAGCATTTCAGTCGTCCGGTGAAACGAAACCAATTCATGTTCACCCGACTGATCCCAATGCTGCTCCGACCCACATTTCAACAACACTCGACTCCAAATAGGAAGAAGCGCTCATCCAGTTCCTCCGTGAGAACTGGGACATCTTTGCATGGAAACCTTCTGACATGCCAGGTGTTCCCAGGGGAGTGGCTGAGCATCGTTTGCGAGTCGACCCAAAAGTGAAACCAGTCAAAGAACATCTTCGACGGTCCGCCGTACAGAAGAGGAAGGCAATCAGTGAAGAAGTGGCTCGGCTTCTGGAAGCTGAGTTTATCCGAGAGATTTACCACTCCGAGTGGTTAGCTAATGTTGTCATGGTCCCAAAGAAGGATGGCTCACTTCGCATGTGCATCGACTTCAAACATATCAATCGGGCCTGCCCGAAAGATCACTTTCCTCTCCCTCGCATCGACCAAATAGTCGACTCGACTGCGGGGTGCGAGCATTTGTCCTTTTTGGACGCTTATTCCGGGTACCATCAGATCCGTCTCTACGGACCCGATGAGATAAAAATATCTTTCATCACCCCATTTGGGTGCTTCTGTTATGTCACTATGCCGTTCGGTTTGAAGAACGCTGGAGCCACATTCATGTGGATGATTCAGAAGTGCCTGCTCACTCAGATCAGTTGGAATGTGGAAGCATACATGGATGACATTGTGGTCAAGTCACGTAAAGGTTCCGACCTATTGGCTGACCTTGTTGAAACCTTTGCCAACCTCAGAAGGTATGATGTCAAGCTTAATCCATCAAAGTGCATGTTTGGAGTTCCAGGCGGAAAATTACTCGGTTTTCTCGTCTCCGAACGAGGGATCGACGCTAACCCAGAGAAAGTGGGTGCCATACTCCGGATGAAACGCCCTGTGCATGTGCATGATGTCCAGCAGCTTACTGGTTGTTTGGCCGCCCTAAGTCAATTCATTTCTCGCCTCGGTGAAAAGGCACTGCCTCCTTACCGACTGATGAAGGAGTCAGATAAGTTCGAGTAGACTCCTGAAGCTAATGCAGCATTTGCAGAGCTTAAAGCCCTGCTTTCCACCCAGCCGGTGCTTGCTGCCCCAATCAGCAAAGAGCCTTTACTGCTTTACATTGCAGCCACTGGACAAGTCGTCAGTATAGTACTTATGGTCGAGCGGGAAGAAGAAGGAAAAGCTTACAAAATTCAGCGCCCAGTATACTATGTTTCTGAAGTTTTGACTCCATCAAAGCAAAGATATCCACATTATCAGAAGCTTGTTTATGGGATCTATATGACCACGAAGAAGGTTGCACATTACTTCTCTGATCACTCCATTACAGTCGTCAGCGATGCTCCGTTATCACAGATTCTGAATAATAGAGATGCAACTGGTCGAGTGGCAAAGTGGGCGATTGAACTCCCTCCCTTAGATATCAAGTTCGAGGCAAAGAAAGCTATCAAGTCCCAAGCAATAACAGATTTCCTCGCTGAGTGGATAGAACAACAACTGCCGACTCAAGTACACTCGGAGCACTGGACCATGTTCTTTGATGGTTCCAAGATGCTGAATGGTTCGGTGCTGGGGTAGTACTGGTATCCCCCGAGGAGACAAGCTCAGATATGTCCTCCAGATTCACTTTGATTCCTCCAATAACGAAGCAGAATATGAAGCACTCTTGTATGGGTTGCGTATGGCCATTTCACTCGGCGTCCGTCGCCTCATGGTCTATGGCGACTCAGATTTGGTAGTCAATCAAGTGATGAAGGAGTGGGACGTCAGAAGCCCAGCCATGACTGGTTACTACAACGCAGTGAGAAAGTTGGAAAAGAAGTTTGAGGGGTTAGAGCTCCATCATATCCCCCGACTGAAAAATCAAGCAGCAGATGATTTAGCAAAGATAGGCTCCAAGAGAGAAGGCATTCCCAGTAATGTGTTCCTGGAGCATATCCATACACCTTCAGTTCAAGAAGATCCCTTCAATGAAGAACCCCCGCAGCCTAAGAGTGCCACAGATTCGACTGAAGTCGAGGTCCCAGTCGTGGTCGACTTGGTCATGGAGGTGTTGGTCATCACTCCCGACTGGACAGTACCATACATTGCATATATCCTTAGGAAAGAGATCCCATAAGACGAAGAAGAGGCTCGACAGATCGTTCGTTGATCCAAGGCCTTTACTGTAATAAGAGGACAACTGTTCAGAGAAAGTGCAACTGGGGTTAGCCAGAAATGCATAACACCATAAGAAGGCTGAGTGATCCTCCACGACATCCATTCGGGGACCTGTGGTCACCATGCGTCCTCTCGGACCATTGTGGCTAAAGCATACCGAGCTGGATTCTATTGGCCACGAGCAAATGAAATGGCGAAAGATATAGTCGATAGATGTGAAGGCTGCCAGTTCTACTCCAATATGTCGCACAAACCTGCATCAGCCCTGAAGACCATCCCACTCGTCTGGCCCTTTGCGGTTTGGGGATTGGACATGGTTGGTCCACTGAGGACTGGTAGGAGCGGCTTCACTCATGTGCTTGTAGCAGTCGATAAGTTTACCAAATGGATTGAAGCCAAGCCTATTAAGAATCTTGAAGCTAGTACTGCTGTCAGCTTCATCAGAGAGTTGATTTTCAGATATGGGGTTCCGCACAACATCATCATTGACAACGGATCGAACTTCAATTCTGATGAGTTCAGAACCTTCTGCGCCTCACAAGGCACACAAGTCGACTATGCTTCAATCGCCCATCCCCAGTCGAATGGACAAGCAGAAAGAGCAAATGGCCTAATTCTCAAAGGACTGAAACCCCGACTAATGCGAGATCTCAAGCACGCAGCAGGCGCCTGGGTTGATGAGCTTCCATCAGTTCTTTGGGGATTGAGGACAGCTCCTAATCGGTCGACTGGCCGAACTCCATTCTTCTTGGTCTATGGAGCTGAAGCTATTTTACCGAGTGACTTGCTTCATAATGCACCACGAGTTGAGCTCTTCTCTGAAGATGAAGCAAAACAAGCTCGGCAAGACGCAGTCGACCTCCTGGAGGAGGAAAGAGAGATGGCCTTGATCCGGTCGACCATTTATCAACAAGACTTGCGTCGATTCCACGCTAGACACGTGAAGGGTCGAGCCTTTCAAGAGGGAGACTTGGTTCTTTGAGTGGATCAGCAGAAACCACACAAGCTCACGCCAGCCTGGGAAGGTCCCTTCATTGTCACCAGAGTGCTCCACAATGGAGCATACCACCTTTACAGTATCGAGCATAAGAAGAATGAGCCATGGGCTTGGAACGCGGAGCTGCTCCGCCCCTTTTATACTTAAGTACTCGTTCGAATAAAATGTAATAAGAAATACCTTTGTAATTTGTTTATCAAAGACAAGAGCCTTACAGTCCTCTGGCACGATTGTTGTTGCTTTTGTTTACGTCTGAAAACCCCCAGTGGGTGACTTAGCTGCGAATTTGTTTCGCCTAAGTTCGAAAGAAAATCCTACCGAGTGGTGAGCCAGCCTCCCACTCGGGGGCTTAGCTGCGAACCCGTTTCGCCTAAGTTTTCAAAATCCTACTGAGTGATGAGCCAGTATCCCACTCGGAGGCTTAGCTGCGGTCCAGTACTCGCCTAAGTTTGTAAAATCCTACCGAGTGGTGAGCAATCCTCCCACTCGGGGGCTTAGCTGCAGTCCAGTACTCGCCTAAGTTTGAAAAAATCCTACCGAGTGTTGAGCAATCCTCCCACTCGGAGGCTTAGCTGCAGTCCAGTACTCGCCTAAGTTTGTAAAATCCGACCGAGTGGTGAGCAATCCTCCCACGAGGGGGCTTAGCTGCAGTCCAGTACTCGCCTAAGTTTGAAAAAATCCTACCGAGTGGTGAGCAATCCTCCCACTCGGAGGCTTAGCTGCAGTCCAGTACTCACCTAAGTTTGTAAAATCCTACCGAGTGTGAGCAATCCTCCCACTCGGGGGCTTAGTTGCAGTCCAGTACTCACCTAAGTTTGAAAAAATCATACCGAGTGATGAGCCAGTCTCCCACTCGGAGGCTTAGCTGCGGTCCAGTACTTGCCTAAGTTTGTAAAATCCTACCGAGTGGTGAGCAATCCTCCCACTCGGGGGCTTAGCTGCAGTCCAGTACTCGCCTAAGTTTGAAAAACTCCTACCGAGTGGTGAGCAATCCTCCCACTCGGAGGCTTAGCTGCAGTCTAGTACTCGCCTAAGTTTGTAAAATCCTACCGAGTGGTGAGCAATCCTCCCACTCGGGGGCTTAGCTGCAGTCCAGTACTCGCCTAAATTTGAAAAAATCCTACCAAGTGGTGAGCAATCCTCCCACTGGGGGGCTTAGCTGCAGTCCAGTACTCGCCTAAGTTTGTAAAATCCTACCGAGTGGAGAGCAACCCTCCCACTCTGGGGCTTAGCTGCAGTCCGGTACTCGCCTAAGTTTGAAAAAATCCTACCGAGTGGAGAGCAACCCTCCCACTCGGGGGCTTAGCTACAGTCTAGTACTCGCCTAAGTTTGAAAAATCCTACCGAGTGGAGAGCAACCCTCCCACTCGGGAGCTTAGCTGCAGTCCAGTACTCGCCTAAGTTTGAAAAATCCTACCGAGTGGAGATCAACCCTCCCACTCGGGGGCTTAGCTGCAGTCCAGTACTCGCCTAAGTTTGAAACACATCCCTATCCGCAAGGACGGCGAGGTGCAGGTCAACTGCAACCTTCTCCTTCGGAGCTAGGCCACAAGTACAATGTGCGCTCCATCCCTATCCGCAAGGACGACGAGGTGCAGGTCGATTGCAACCTTCTCCTTTGGAGCTATGCCACAAGTACAATGTGCGCTCCATCCCTATCCGCAAGGACGACGAGGTGCAGGTCGACTGCAACCTTCTCCTTCGGAGCTACGCCACAAGTACAATGTGCACTCCATCCCTATCCGCAAGGATGACGAGGTGCAGGTCGACTACAATGCGTGCTTGATACGTCTCCAACGTATCTATAATTTTTTATTGCTCCATGCTATATTATCTACTGTTTTGAATGTTTATGGGCTTTATTATACACTTTTATATCATTTTTGGGACTAACCTATTAACCCAGAGCCCAATGCCAATTTCTGTTTTTACCCTGTTTTAGGGTTACGAAGAAAAGGAAAACCAAACGGAGTCCAATTGACCTGAAACTTCACGGAACTCATTTTTGGAAGGAAAGAAGCCCAGAAGACTTGGAGTGCACGTCGGGGGATCTGCGAGGAGGTCACGAGGCAGGGGGCGCGCCCTCCACCCTCGTGAACCCCTCGTGCTCCCCCTGACGTATTTCTTCCGCCTATATATCTCCATATACCCTAAAAACATCCGGGGGGCACAATAGATCGGGAGTTCCGCCGTCAGAAGCCTCCGTAGCCACCGAAAACCAATCTAGACCCATTCCGGCACCCGGCCGGAGGGGGCAATCCTTCTCCGGTGGCCATCTTCATCATCCCGGTGCTCTCCATGACGAGGAGGGAGTAGTTCTCCCTCGGGGCTAAGGGTATGTACCAGTAGCTATGTGTTTGATCTCTCTCTCTCTCTCTCGTGTTCTTGAGATGGTTCGATCTTGATGTATCACGAGCTTTGCTATTATAGTTGGATCTTATGATGTTTTCTCCCCCTTCTACTCTCTTGTAATGAATTGAGTTTCCCCTTTGGAGTTATCTTATCGGAATGAGTCTTTATAGATTTGAGAACACTTGATATATGTCTTGTCGTGCGTATCTGTGGTGACAATGGGATATCACGTGATTCACTTGATGTATGTTTTGGTGACCAACTTGCGGGTTCCGCCCATGAACCTATGCATAGGGGTTGGCACACGTTTTTGTCGTGATTCTCCGGTAGAAACTTTGGGGCACTCTTTGAGGTTCTATGTGTTGGTTGAATAGATGAATCTAAGATTGTGTGATGCATATCGTATAATCATACCCACGGATACTTGAGGTGACATTGGAGTATCTAGGTGACATTAGGGTTTTGGTTGATTTGTGTCTTAAGGTGTTATTCTAGTACGAACTCTAGGGCTGTTTGTGACACTTATAGGAATAGCCCAATGGATTGATTGGAAAGAATAACTTTGAGGTGGTTTCGTACCCTACCATAATCTCTTCGTTCGTTCTCCGCTATTAGTGACTTTGGAGTGACTCTTTGTTGCATGTTGAGGGATAGTTATGTGATCCAATTATGATATTATTGTTGAGAGGACTTGTACTAGTGAAAGTATGAACCCTAGGCCTTATTTCCACACATTGCAATACCGTTTACGCTCACTTTTATCATTCGTTACCTTTCTGGTTTTATTATTTCAGATTACAAATACATTTATCTACTATCCATATACCACTTGTTTCACCATCTCTTCGCCGAACTAGTGCACCTATACAATTTACCATTGTATTGGGTGTGTTGGGGACACAAGAGACTCTTTGTTATTTGGTTGCAGGGTAGCTTGAGAGAGACCGTCTTCATCCTATGCCTCCCACGGATTGATAAACCTTAGGTCATCCACTTGAGGGAAATTTTCTACTATCCTACAAACCTCTGCACTTGGAGGCCCAACAACATCTACAAGAAGAAGGTTGTGTAGTAGACATCAAGCTCTTTTCTGGCGCCGTTGCCGGGGAGGTTAGTGCTTGAAGGTATATCTTTAGATCTTGCAATCGAGTCTTTTAGTTTCTTGTTTTATCACTAGTTTAGTTTATAAAAGAAAACTAAAAAATGGAATTAAGGTTACCTCATATGCTTCATCTTTTTAATATCCATCATGAAATAAGGATTCCGATAATTGTGCTCAAGTGCTAGAAGAAGAATGCATTAGAATGTTTGGCACTAAATATTTGAATGATGAGCATGATTGCAATGTTGTTACTATGAATTCCTTGAATTCCTTGAATATCTATGAATTCCTTGGGGAAGCTATGTTTGATGAAGATGATATTTTTTGTCCCCCAAGTTTTGATGAGCAAATTTATTATGATGAAAGCATGCCTCCTATCTATGATGATTATTGTGATGACACGTATGCTTTAAAGAATAATGATAACAATGAAACTTGTCATCTTGATTTCAATTTTCAATCCCATGATAGTTACTTTGTTGAGTTTGCTCCCACTACTATTCAAGAGAAGAATTTTGCTTATGTAGAGAGTAGTAAATTTTCTATGCTTGTAGATCATGAAAAGAATGCTTTAGGTGCTGGTTATATTGTTGAATTCATTCATGATGCTACTGAAAATTATTATGAGGGAGGAATATATGCTTGTAGGAATTGCAATAATATCAATTTTCCTCTCTATGTGCTTAAAGTTTTGAAGTTTTGCTTGTTTTACCTTCCTATGCTAGTTGATTATTGTTCTCATAAGTTGTTTGCTCACAAAATCCCTATGCATAGGAAGCATGTTAGACTTAAATGTGCTAGTCATATTCTTCATGATGCTCTCTTTATGTTTCAATTCTTATCCTTTATGTGAGCATCATTGAAATCATCATGCCTAGCTAGGGGCGTTAAACGATAGCGCTTGTTGGGAGGCAACCCAATTTTATTTTAGTTCCTTGCTTTTTGTTCCTGTTTAGTAATAAATAATTCATCTAGCCTCTGTTTATATGTGGTTTTATGCTTTTAATTAGTGTTTGTGCCAAGTAGAACCTTTGGGAAGACTTGGGGAGAGTCTTGTTGATCATGCTGTAAAAAACAGAAACTTTAGCGCTTACGAGAATTGCTGCCATTTTTATTCGGAGAGTGCTATTTAGTTAATTATTTTTTAAGATGATTAATAGATAAATTCCTCAGGTCCATAAATTTATTTGAGAATTTTATGAGTTCAATAAGTATACGTTTGATCCAGATTACTACAGACTGTTCTGTTTTTGACAGATTCTGTTTTTTTCATATGTTGTTTACTTATTTTGATGAATCTATGGCTAGTAAAATAGTTTATAAACCATAGATAAATTGGAATACATTAGGTTTAACACCAATATAAATAAATAATGAGTTCATTACAGTACCTTGAAGTGGTGATTTATTTTCTTATACTAACGGAGCTTACGAGTTTTCTGTTAAGTTTTGTGTTGTGAAGTTTTCAAGTTTTGGGTAAGAATTTGATGGACTATGGAATAAGGAGTGGCAAGAGCCTAAGCTTGGGGATGCCCAAGGCACCCCAAGGTAATATTCAAGGATAGCCAAGAGCCAAATCTTGGGGATGCCCCGGAAGGCATCCACTCTTTCGTCTTCGTTCATCGGTAACTTTACTTGGAGCTATATTTTTATTCACCACATGATATGTGTTTTGCTTGGAACGTCAATTTATTTTGTTAGGATTTTCTTGATTTTATTTAGAACAATGTTTTTCATCTTTTATTTCAATAAAAGTGGCATTGATAGCCTTTACTATGCCTATGTTACAAGTCCACATGTTGCTGTTTGCAAACAGAAAGTTTACCGCTGTTGCAATAATTCCCTAGAAAAGTAAGAATTTGATAAAATGTTGAAACCTTTTGCATATTAAGATCTGATAAATTTACTACAGTGGGAATTTTCTTTCATAATTTTTGGAGCTAGGGAAGTATGGATGTTGCAGCATTCTTTACAGACTGTCCTGTTTAGGCAAATTGTTGTTATGTTTGCATTGTTTGCATATGTTTGCTTCTTTAATGATTCTATTTGAGGATAGGACAATTAATTATGCAGAGGCATTTAGTATGCAATGTTGAATAATAATTTTAGTGATTTTCTATAGTAGAGTATGATAAGGTTTTGCCAATGGTTTATACTAACTTATCTCACGAGTCCTTGTTGAGTTTTGTGTGGATGAAGCTTTTGAGATTTAGGGAGACCGTGATATGAGAGGAATTAAGGAGACACAAAAGCTCAAGCTTGGGGATGCCCAAGGCACCCCAAGATAATATTTCAAGAGGTCTCAAGCGTCTAAGCTTGGGGATGCCCCGGTTGGCATCCCACCTTTTTTCTTCAACAACTATCGGTTAGTTTTGGTTGATCCTAAGTTTTTGCTTCTTCACATGATGTTTGCTATTCTAGATGTCATTTTATTTAGTTTTGCTTGCTGTTTGAATAAAATACCAAGATCTGAAATTTTTAAATGTTAGAGAGTCTTCACATAGTTGCATAATTATTCAACTACTCATTGATCTTCACTTATATCTTTCAAGGTAGTTTGTCATTTGCTCTAGTGCTTCACTTATATCTTTCAGGGTAGTTTGTCATTTGCTCTAGTGCTTCACTTATATCTTTTAGAGCATGGTGGTAGTTTTATTTTGAAGAAATAGATTAAATCTCATGCTTCACTTAGATTATTTTGAGAGTCTTAATAGCATGGTAATTTGCTTAAAATCCTAATATGCTAGGTATTCAAGATTAGTAAAAACTTTCATAGAGTATTGAATACTAAGAGAAGTTTGATGCTTGATGATTGTTTTGGGATATGGAGATAATAATATCAAAGTCGTGCTAGTTGAGTAGTTGTGAATTTGAGAAGTGCTTGTATTGAAGTTTGCAAGTCCCGTAGCATGCACGTATGGTAAACGTTGTGTAACAAATTTGAAACATGAGGTGTTATTTGATTGCCCTCCTTATGAGTGGCGGTCGAGGACGAGCGATGGTATTTTCCTACCAATCTATCCCCCTAGGAGCATGCGCGTAGTGCCGAGGTTTTTGATGACTTGTAGATTTTTGCAATAAGTATGTGAGTTCTTTATGACTAATGTTGAGTCCATGGATTATACGCACTCTCACCCTTCCATCCTTGCTAGCCTCTTCGGTACCGTGGATTGCCCTTTCTCACATTGAGAGTTGGCGCAAACTTCGCCGGTGCATCCAAACCCCGTGATATGATACGCTCTTTCACACATAAACCTCCTTATATCTTCCTCAAAACAGCCACCATACCTACCTATCATGGCATTTCCATAGCCATTCCGAGATATTATTGCCATGCAACTTTCCATCATTCCGTTCATCATGACACATTCATCATTGTCATATTGCTTAGCATGATCATGTAGTTGACATCGTATTTGTGGCAAAGCCACCGTTCATAATTCTTTCATACATGTCACTCTTGATTCATTGCATATCCCGGTACACCGCCGGAGGCATTCATATAGAGTCATCTTTGTTCTAGTATCGAGTTGTAATCATTGAGTTGTAAATAAATAGAAGTGTGATGATCATCATTATTAGAGCATTGTCCCAAGTGAGGAATAAAAAAAGAGAAAGGCCATAAAAAGAGAAGGCCCAAAAAAAGAGAAAGGCCATAAAAAAAGAGAAGGCCCAAAAAAATGAGAGAAAAAGAGAGAAGGGACAATGTTACTATCCTTTTACCACACTTGTGCTTCAAAGTAGCACCATGATCTTCATAGTAGAGAGTCTCTCATGTTATCACTTTCATATACTAGTGGGAATTTTTCATTATAGAACTTGGCTTGTATATTCCAACAATGGGCCTCCTCAAGTGCCCTAGGTCTTCGTGAGCAAGCAAGTTGGATGCACACCCACTAGTTTCTTTTGTTGAGCTTTCATACATTTATAGCTCTAGTGCATCCGTTGCATGGCAATCCCTACTCCTTGCATTAACATCAATCGGTGGGCATCTCCATAGCCCATTGATTAGCCTCGTTGATGTGAGACTTTCTCCTTTTTGTCTTCTCCACATAACCCCCTCATTATTCTATTCCACCCATAGTGCTATATCCATGGCTCGCGCTCATATATTGCGTGAAAGTTTATAGGTTTGAGATTACTAAAGTATGAAACAATTGCTTGGCTTGTCATCGGGGTTGTGCATGATGAGAGCATTCTTGTGTGACGAAAATGAAACATGACTAAACTATATGATTTTGTAGGGATGAACTTTCTTTGGCCATGTTATTTTTAGAAGACATGATTGCTTAGCTAGTATGCTTGAAGTATTATCATTTTTATGTCAATATGAGCTTTTCTCTTGAATCTTTCGGATCAGAATATTCATACCACAATTAAGAAGAATTACATTAAAATTATGCCAAGCAGCACTCCGCATCAAAATTCTGTTTTTATCATTTACCTACTCGTGGACGAGCAGGAATTAAGCTTGGGGATGCTGATACGTCTCCAACGTATCTATAATTTTTGATTGCTCCATGCTATATTATATACTGTTTTGAATGTTTATGGGCTTTATTATACACTTTTATATCATTTTTGGGACTAACCTATTAACCCAGAGCCTAGTGCCACTTTCTGTTTTTTACCCTATATTAGGGTTTCGAAGAAAAGGAAAACCAAACGGAGTCCAATTGACCTGAAACTTCACGGAACTCATTTTTGGAAGGAAAGAAGCCTAGAAGACTTGGAGTGCACGTCGGGGGATCTGCGAGGAGGTCATGAGGCAGGGGGCGCGCCCCCCTGGGCGCGCCCTCCACCCTCGTGAGCCCCTCATGGCCCCCCTGACGTACTTCTTCCGCCTATATATCTCCATATACCCTAAAAACATCCGGGGGCACAATAGATCGGGAGTTCCATCGTCAGAAGCCTCCATAGCCACCGAAAACCAATCTAGACCCGTTTTGGCACCCGGCCGGAGGGGGAAATCCTTCTCCGGTGGCCATCTTCATCATCCTGGTGCTCTCCATGACGAGGAGGGAGTAGTTCTCCCTCGGGGCTGAGGGTGTGTACCAGTAGCTATGTGTTTGATCTCTCTCTCTCTCTCTTTCTCGTGTTCTTGAGATGATTCAGTCTTGATATATCATGAGCTTTGCTATTATAGTTGGATCTTATGATGTTTTCTCCCCCCTCTACTCTCTTGTAATGAATTGAGTTTCCCCTTTGGAGTTATCTTATCGGATTGAGTCTTTATAGATTTGAGAACACTTGATGTATGTCTTGTCGTGCGTATCTATGGTGAGAATGGGATATCACGTGATTCACTTGATGTATGTTTTGGTGACCAACTTGCGGGTTCCGCCCATGAACCTATGCATAGGGGTTGGCACATGTTTTCGTCATGATTCTCCGGTAGAAACTTTGGGGCACTCTTTGAGGTTCTATTTGTTGGTTGAATAGATGAATCTAAGATTGTGTGATGCATATCGTATAATCATACCCACGGATACTTGAGGTGACATTGGAGTATCTAGGTGACATTAGGGTTTTGGTTGATTTGTGTCTTAAGGTGTTATTCTAGTATGAACTCTAGGGCTGTTTGTGACACTTATAGGAATAGCCCAATGGATTGATTGGAAAGAATAACTTTGATGTGGTTTCGTACCCTACCATAATATCTTCATTCGTTCTCCGCTATTAGTGACTTTGGAGTGACTCTTTGTTGCATGTTGAGGGATAGTTATGTGATCCAATTATGATATTATTGTTGAGAGGACTTGCACTAGTGAAAGTATGAACCCTAGGCCTTATTTCCACACATTGCAATACCGTTTATGCTCACTTTTATCATTCGTTACCTTGTTGTTTTTATTATTTCATATTACAAATACCTTTTCTACTATCCATATACCACTTGTTTCACCATCTCTTCGCTGAACTAGTGCACCTATACAATTTACCATTGTATTGGGTGTGTTGGGGACACAAGAGACTCTTTGTTATTTGGTTGCAGGGTTGCTTGAGAGAGACCATCTTCATCCTACGCCTCCCACGGATTGATAAACCTTAGGTCGTCCACTTGAGGGAAATTTGCTACTGTGCTACAAACCTCTGCACTTGGAGGCCCAACAACGTCTACAAGAAGAAGGTTGTGTAGTAGACATCAGTGCTCCGTCCCTATCCGCAAGGATGATGAAGTGCAGGTCGACTGGAGTCACCACCTCAGAGCTGCATCTCAAGCACAAAGATTATTCCGAGCGAAGAACAAAGTCCACTCAAAGGCAAACGCAAGCATATTTAGAAATAAACCAAGTTCGGATAAATCCTAAAGTACCGGACAACAGATCAAAAGTATTCGAGCATCAAGCCCGAAGAAGTTTAATGGTTACATAATCACTCGGCATTCCGAGGCAAATAACAGTGAGGCATAATGTTTTTTCGGTCATGCATCAGGAGAAGGACTGGCTGGGTCGCAGAAACTGTCAAGGTCAATGTTGTCTGCAATGCGAGTGGCGGCATCAAGGAAGGTGTCCATGAAAGACTGGAAAGTGTGCCTCTTCGTGTTAGCAACCTTGAGTTCTGCCATCTTGTCTTATTTGATGTCCTTGCAGTGCACTCGGACCAAAGACAACGCGACATCAGCACCACAGCAAGCGGATGACTTCTTCCATTCTTGCACACGCTCGGGGATTTGATTCAGTCGAGTTATCAAGGACTCAAGGTCTTGAGACAGTTCCGCCTGAGGCCAGACTTCAGCATCAACCTGAGTCATCGCAGCTTTTAGGCGGGCAAGATAAGCAACCACACTGTCCATACGAGATTCCAACCGCAGCACGTTCATCGCAACATCATCCTTGACTGGACAGTTTATGGGATCAAGATCCGTCTCGACCCGCCCAGTTTCTGCTTCAAAGTCTTGGCAAAATTCTGCACAGTCGAGTGAATGGTGAGTCGATGGTATAATTAGACTTGGCAGTCGACAGAAATAAGACAGATTAATCAGTACCTTCAAGTTTCAAAACCAGCTTTGCAGCAAGCTGGCCCAGATAAGACTCCAGTTTGCCATTCTTGGCCTTGAGACCCCCAAGCTCGTCGGTCAGTTTCTCCTTGTCCTTCTTCAGTTGCTCGACCTCCCGATTGGCGTCAGAAACAACAGTCTTCAGCTTGGAGTTTTCTTCTTCTAACTTGCCGACTGAAGCAAGCTTCTTGTCAGCAAGTGTTGTTTTATCGCGCACCTCCTTTTGTGCTGCAGCAAGATCGAGATCCTTCTTCTCCAAAGCCTACTTCATTTTCTCTAAAGAAACAACATTCTTCAGACGGGCTTGGAGTTGGCGGTTTTCACTATGTACATCTGCTCGAGTGGAGTCACTCGGTTCAAAAAATGGAAAGCAAAAGTGCCAGTAGTGGGATATACAGTTAGCGATTGGTTACCTCCCATGGCGGCTACTTCGGCACGGGCGAGATTCTTCTTGGCCAATTGCAGATCAAGGTTGAGGCTGATTTGCTGTTTGTTCATTGCAGAAAGTTGAGCCCCAAGATCACAAGATTTCTGCAGTTAAAGCCATATCAGTCGACAGGGATAAAAGGCATCACAACGATAGCTACTCTAAGACTACCACCGAATCAAACATTCAATGGCAGTCTCGGGGACTACACCCAGTAGGTGCACTTAGCGTGCCCCCACTAATCTTGTAAAAAAAGAGAGGTTCAGATTCTCAGACCACAGTCGACTGCCCGCAGCCAACTATGATCTCGGGGACTACACCCAGTGGGTGCACTCAGCGTGCCCCCACTGGTTTTGGTTCCACTCGGCATGGCCTGCCCAGAAAGTTCCTATTCTCATACCACAGTCGACTGCCCGCAGTCAACTATGGTCTCGGGGATTACACCCAGTGGGTGCACTCAGCGTGCCCCCACTAGTGCAAAGATTCGGCTTGAATCGACACAAAGAGACATACAAATTTCAAACAGTCACACCCAAGTGGGTGATCAGACAAGAAATACGGTCGATCAGAAAATCAACTAACCTAGACATTGGCTTGCAGAGCAGCTCCGGCGTTGAAGGCTACCTGACTAGCCTCATGCACCACTTTCATTTGCCCCATCACAAGATTCAATTGAAGAAGAGCTTCCTTGGCAGCAGCTGGTGGATCGTCCAGAGTTTGATATGCAGTAAAAAGTGATGAAGGCAGAGCAATTGAAGAAGCCGCCGGATCTGAAGCAAAAAGTTGTATCGGTACAGCAGAAGTCTGAGCAGCTAATCCTGAGGGGCAATCAGTCGACAGTGGAACAGTGAAGGTGATGTTGGTTCGAGCCGGATCTATCGAGCGCTCGACCGTCGTCCCAAGCGTCACAGTCGACCGAAGAGCCTGGACTTCAGGCACCTTCCCGCCCAGTTCCTTGTCCTTCCTCCTCCTCCCTCTTAGTGGTACTTCTTCTTCATTGTCCGAGAGCACAACAGCGTCTCGTGGAACTGCAATAAACATAGAAAGCCATAAGGATAACTGACAAACCGACCAGTCGACCTAATGAATTCGAATCATGTAGACTTACTGGCTTTGGAGGTGATGGCATCATCAGCTTCCTCGTTGGCTGGAGTCTTGTCAATATCCATATCAGTTGCGACAAAGGTCGGGCTATACAGGTTCATCATCCACTCAGTCAGAACAAGAAAAACCGGTCGGAACAGGAAGTCGGTCGGAACAAGAAAATACGAGAAGAACGTTTACCCAGAGGCAACAGGGACGTCCATCTTGATTCTAGGCAAGGCCTTCCGAGCCTTCGAAGGATTATTTTTGGGCTGCTTGGTGACCTTCTGAGTCAATTCTGGAGTCGAGGACCGGGCGCACTTGTGAGATGGATCATTCGACGCCACAGCTTTGTCGCGCTTGCTCGCGGGATCATGGCGCAGCTTCGATCGACATTCAGAATGAGGCGGTGAGTCGGCCACTTCCTCATCGTCCGACTTGTCGCTCTCGTCTTCATCATCGTCAGCAGGGAACTCCCACTCGCTGCTCTCCTTGGCACTGTCCTCGCCATCGTGGTCTTGCTCCAAAGCTTGTTCATCATTGGGCATTGAATACATCTCCGTGTAGATCTGCAAAACAAGGGACCGATCATAAGTCAGTCGGATCAACAGTCAGTCGGAAAATACGTTCAAAAACTCAGTTATGATGACCAGACCTTGTCTGGCAGGTTGTTGTTGCTGAAAGGGTCGACTCTCCTAGCACCTCTAGGGTTGTCCTTGTTTCCGGTGATACCCATCAACCACTCGGCCACTATTTTGGCCTCCACCTCCTCCAGATGAACCCGAGCAGTGTCGCCAGCCCCGGAGTACATCCACATGGAGTGGTCACAAGCTTGGAGAGGTCGGATCCGCCGACTGAGGAACACCTCGAGCAGGTCCATACCGGTGACACCTTGGTTGATCAGTTGGACTACTTTCTTGACTAGCATGCCTGTCTCCGCTTTCTCCGCGGCGGTCACTTTCAATGAAGATGGAGTTTGAACGCGGTCAAAAGAGAAAGGGGGGAGCCCGGTCGACTGGCCTGGGGTCACGATATCCTGGCAGTAGAACCAGGTCGACTGCCAGCCCCTGACCAACTCCGGAAGTATCATCGGGGGAAAAGAACTCCTCTTCCTCTTCTGAATGCCCAGACCCCCACACATCTGGATAACGTGGGTCATCTCATCGTTCGAGTTCGCTTTCTTCACAGTTTGGGATCGAATGGTAAAAATGTGCTTGAAAAGACCCTAGTGCGGTCGGCACCCCAGGAAATTCTCACACATGGAGATGAAAGCAGCGAGATATGTGATGGTATTGGGAGTAAAATGGTGGAGTTGGGCACCAAAGAAATTTAGGAAACCTCGAAAGAAGGGTTGTGGTGGAAGCGAGAAGCCGCGGTCGACATGAGTGGCGAGCAGAACACACTCACCCGGTCGCGGCTGCGGCTCTGTTTCCCCCCTCGGCAGACGTGCAGACTTATGGACGATCAGCCCTAACTTGGCCATATCATCCAGGTCCTCCTGCTGAAGCGAAGATCGGATCCAGTCTCCTTGGATCCAACCCGACGGCAGCCCCGAGCGCGATGAAGACCCCCGATTCATCTTCTTGTTCTTCACCGCCCCCGTCGCCTTCTTCGCACGCTCTAGCGCCGCCATTTTATCCTTCCCCATCGCGGCGGAGCAGCAGCGTCGAGAGTGGTTGGGCAGGACGGAGTGGAGATGCGAGGGGAAGAAGAAGGGAAATGGACGCGCACAGTGCAAATGCCTCGGCCTCGTCGCTTTTAAAGGCCTGCTTCCGAGTGGCTGACATGTGGGCCCGAGCCATCCTGTCAAATCCCCCCAACAGTCGCACACGGGATACGTGGCGAAAAAGGTGGCGTGGAAATCGAAACATCCTATTTATCTACTCCACTTACCGCGGAGCGCTCCGCCTGGCGCGCTTCCACCAAAATTTCTAATCCTGTGAAATCCGGGATCCTCTACAACCGATCACGCCAAAGATTTCATGTCAAAGATGTCACTCGACGGATGTCGTTGTATAAGCCAGTCGGCAATTTCTGAATCGATCAAGGCGACTGAAACGAAGCCGAAGTTCTAACAACTGGCCTCCACCGGGAGATGAAGACAAGGCAAAGCCAGAGCAGAAGCAAGGTCAACTCCATCCTTCTTTTTCACTCAAACCTCGATCCACTCGGGGGCTAATGATGAGGACACGAACCTGGGGTAGGGTAACAGGCCTGACCTATACGTCCTACCTAAGGTCCTTGTCCTAAGAACAAAGAAGTTCAAGAATCAGAAGAAGGGATCCAGCAAAGGTGTCGAGTGAAGTCCACTCGACCTACCATTCACTCGGAGACCTCTCTTTATCCAGGTCACTCGACCATGAAACTGTTGGGGAACGTAGTAATTTCAAACTTTTCCTACGCACACGCAAGATCATGGTGACGCATAGCAACGAGAGGGGAGAGTGTGATCTAATGTACCCTTGTAGACCGACAGCGGAAGCGTTAGCACAACGCGGTTGATGTAGTCGTACGTCTTCACGGCCCGACCGATCAAGCACTGAAACTACGACACCTCTGAGTTTTAGCACACGTTCAGCGGAAGCGTTAGCACAACGCGGTTGATGTAGTCTCTTTACTTGTTTCGTAATACATCATCTCGCAACTAACTCATTAGTTGAAATGCTTGCAAGGCTTATGTGATGTGCATTACCGAGAGGGCCCAGAGATACCTCTCCGACAATCGGAGTGACAAATCCTAATCTCGAAATACGCCAACCCAACATGTACCTTTGGAGACACCTGTAGAGCTCCTTTATAATCACCCAGTTATGTTGTGACGTTTGGTAGCACACAAAGTGTTCCTCCGGCAAACGGGAGTTGCATAATCTCATAGTCATAGGAACATGTATAAGTCATGAAGAAAGCAATAGCAACATACTAAACGATCGGGTGCTGAGCTAATGGAATGGGTCATGTCAATCACATCATTCTCCTAATAATGTGATCCCGTTAATCAAATGAAAACACATGTCTATGGTTAGGAAACATAACCATCTTTGATTAATGAGCTAGTCAAGTAGAGGCATACTAGTGACGTTTGGTTTGTCTATGTATTCACACAAGTATTATGTTTCCGGATAATAAAATTCTAGCATGAATAATGAACATTTATCATGATATAAGGAAATAAAATAATAACATTATTATTGCCTCTAGGGCATATTTCCTTCAGTCTCCCACTTGCACTAGAGTCAATAATCTAGATTACACAGTAATGATTCTAACACCCATGGAGCTTTGGTGTTGATCATGTTTTGCTCGTGGAAGAGGCTTAGTCAACGGGTCTGCTACATTCAGATCCGTATGTATCTTGTAAATCTCTATGTCTCCCACCTGGACTAGATCCCGGATGGAATTGAAGCATCTCTTGATGTGCTTGGTTCTCTTGTGAAATCTGGATTCCTTTGCCAAGGCAATTGCACTAGTATTGTCACAAAATATTTTCATTGGACCCGATGCACTAGGTATGACTCCTAGATCGGATATGAACTCCTTCATCCAGACTCCTTCATTTGCTGCTTCCGAAGCAGCTATGTACTCCGCTTCACATGTAGATCCCGCCACAACGCTTTGTTTAGAACTGCACCAACTGACAGCTCCACCGTTTAATGTAAACACGTATCCGGTTTGCAATTTAGAATCGTTCGGATCAGTGTCAAAGCTTGCATCAACGTAACCATTTACAATGAGCTCTTTGTCACCTCCATATATGAGAAACATATCCTTAGTCCTTTTCAGGTATTTCAGGATGTTCTTGACCGCTGTCCAGTAATCCACTCCTGGATTACTTTGGTACCTGCCTGCTAGACTTATAGCAAGACACACATCAGGTCTGGTACACAGCATTGCATACATGATAGAGCCTATGGCTGAAGCATAGGGAAGATCTTTCATTTTCTCTCTATCTTCTGCATTGGTCGGGCATTGAGTCTTACTCAATTTCACACCTTGTAACACAGGCAAGAATCCTTTCTTTGCTTGCTCCATTTTGTCAAGGTATGTGCTTTGTGAAAGTCCAATTAAGCATCTTGATCTGTTTCTATAGATCTTAATGCCCAATATGTAAGCAGCTTCACCGAGGTCTTTCATTGAAAAACTCTTATTCAAGTATCCCTTTATGCTATCCAGAAATTCTATATCATTTCCGATTAGTAATATGTCATCTACATATAATACCAGAAATGCTACAGAGCTCCCACTCACTTTCTTGTAAATATAGGCTTCTCCAAAAGTCTGTACAAAACCAAATGCTTTGATCACACTATCAAAGCGTTTATTCCAACTCCGAGAGGCTTGCACCAGTCCATAAATGGATCGCTGGAGCTTGCACACTTTGTTAGCTCCCTTTGGTTCGACAAAACCTTCCGGTTGCATCATATACAACTCTTCTTGCAGAAATCCATTCAGGAATGCAGTTTTGACATCCATCTGCCAAATTTCATAATCATAAAATGCGGCAATTGCTAACATGATTCGGACAGACTTAAGCATCGCTATGGGTGAGAAGGTCTCATCGTAGTCAATCCCTTGAACTTGTCGAAAACCTTTTGCGACAAGTCGAGCTTTGTAGACAGTAACATTACCGTCAGCGTCAGTCTTCTTCTTAAAGATCCATTTATTCTCAATTGCTTGCCGATCATTGGGCAAGTCAACCAAAGTCCATACTTTGTTCACATACATGGATCCCATCTCAGATTTCATGGCTTCAAGCCATTTTGCGGAATCTGGGCTCACCATCGCTTCTCCATAGTTCGTAGGTTCATCATGATCTAGTAGCATGACTTCCAGAATAGGATTACCGTACCACTCTGGTGCGGATCTTACTCTGGTTGATCTATGAGGTTCAGTAGTATCTTGTTCTGAAGCTTCATGATCATCATCATTAGCTTCCTCACTAATTGGTGTAGGTGTCACAGAAACTGGTTTCTGTGATGTACTACTTTCCAATAATGGAGCAGGTACAGTTACCTCATCAAGTTCTACTTTCCTCCCACTCACTTCTTTCGAGAGAAACTCCTTCTCTAGAAAGTTTCCGAATTTAGCAACAAAAGTTTTGCCTTCGGATCTGTGATAGAAGGTGTATCCAATAGTTTCCTTTGGATATCCTATGAAGACACATTTCTCCGATTTGGGTTCGAGCTTATCAGGTTGAAGTTTTTTCACATAAGCATCGCAACCCCAAACTTTCAGAAACGACAACTTTGGTTTCTTGCCAAACCATAGTTCATAAGGCGTCGTCTCAACGGATTTTGATGGTGCCCTATTTAACGTGAATGCGGCCGTCTCTAGAGCATAACCCCAAAACGATAGCGATAAATCAGTAAGAGACATCATAGATCGCACCATATCTAGTAAAGTACGATTACGACGTTCGGACACACCATTACGCTATGGTGTTCCGGGTGGCATGAGTTGCGAAACTATTACGCATTGTTTCAAATGTACACCAAACTCGTAACTCAAATATTCTCCTCCACGATCAGATCGCAGGAATTTTATTTTCTTTTTACGATGATTTTCAACTTCACTCTTAAATTCTTTGAACTTTTCAAATGTTTCAGACTTGTGTTTCATTAAGTAGATATACCCATATCTGCTTAAGTCATCTGTGAAGGTGAGAAAATAACGATATCCGCCATGAGCCTCAACATTCATCGGACCACATACATCTGTATGTATGATTTCCAACAAATCTGTTGCTCTCTCCATAGTACCGGAGAACGGTGTTTTTGTCATCTTACCCATATGGCACGGTTCGCAAGTACCAAGTGATTCATAATCAAGTGGTTCCAAAAGCCCATCAGTATGGAGTTTCTTCATGCGCTTTACACCGATATGACCCAAACGACAGTGCCACAAATAAGTTGCACTATCATTATCAACTCTGCATCTTTTGGTTTCAACATTATGAATATGTGTGTCACTACTATCGAGATCTAATAAGAATACACCACTCTTTAAGGGTGCATGACCATAAAAGATATTACTCATATAAATAGAACAACCATTATTCTCTGATTTAAATGAATAACCGTCTCGCATCAAACAAGATCCAGATATAATGTTCATGCTTAACGCTGGCACCAAATAACAATTATTTAGGTCTAATAATAATCCCGAAGGTAGATGTAGAGGTAGCGTGCCGACCGCGATCACATCGACTTTGGAACCATTTCCCACACGCATCGTCACCTTGTCCTTAGCTAATCTTCGCTTAATCTATAGTCCCTGTTTCGAGTTGCAAATGTTAGCAACAGAACCAGTATCAAATACCCAGGTGCTACTGCGAGCATTAGTAAGGTACACATCAATAACATGTATATCACATATACCTTTGTTCACCTTGCCATCCTTCTTATCCGCCAAATACTTGGGGCAGTTCCGCTTCCAGTGACCAGTCTGCTTGCAGTAGAAGCACTTAGTTTCAGGCTTAGGTCCAGGTTTGGGTTTCTTCTCTTGAGTAGCAACTTGCTTGCTGTTCTTTTTGAAGTTCCCCTTCTTCTTCCCTTTGCCCTTTTTCTTGAAACTAGTGGTCTTATTGACCATCAACACTTGATGCTCCTTCTTGATTTCTACCTCCGCAACTTTCAGCATTGCGAAGAGCTCGGGAATAGTCTTATTCATCCCTTGCATATTATAGTTCATCACGAAGCTCTTGTAGCTTGGTGGCAGTGATTGGAGAATTCTGTCAATGACGCAATCATCTGGAAGATTAACTCCCAATTGAATCAAGTGATTATTATACCCAGGCATTTTGAGTATATGCTCACTGACAGAACTGTTCTCCTCCATCTTGCAGCTATAGAACTTATTGGAGACTTCATATCTCTCAATCCGGGCATTTGCTTGAAATATTAACTTCAACTCCTGGAACATCTCATATGCTCCATGACGTTCAAAACGTCGTTGAAGTCCCGATTCTAAGCCGTAAAGCATGGCACACTGAACTATCGAGTAGTCATCAGCTTTGCTCTGCCAGACGTTCATAACATCTGGTGTTGCTCCAGCAGCAGGCCTGGCACCCAGCGGTGCTTCCAGGACGTAATTCTTCTGTGCAGCAATGAGGATAATCCTCAAGTTACGGACCCAGTCCGTGTAATTGCTACCATCATCTTTCAACTTTGCTTTCTCAAGGAATGCATTAAAATTCAACAGAACAACAGCACGGGCCATCTATCTACAATCAAACATAAACAAGCAAGATACTATCAGGTACTAAGTTCATGATAAATTTAGGTTCAATTAATCATATTACTAAAGAACTCTCACTTAGATAGACATCCCTCTAATCCTCTAAGTGATTACGTGATCCAAATCAACTAAACCATGTCCGATCATCACGTGAGATGGAGTAGTTTCATTGGTGAACGTCGCTATGTTGATCATATCTACTATATGATTCACGCTCGACCTTTCGGTCTCCGTGTTCCGAGGCCATATCTGTATATGCTTGGCTCGTCAAGTATAACCTGAGTATTCTGCGTGTGCAACTGTTTTGCACCCGTTGTATTTGAACGTAGAGCCTATCACACCCGATCATCACGTGGTGTCTCAGCACGAAGAACTTCCGCAACGGTGCATACTCAGGGAGAACACTTCTTGATAATTAGTGAGAGATCATCTTAAAATGCTACCGTCAATCAAAGCAAGATAAGATGCAAAAAATATAAACATCGCATGCAATCAATATAAGTGATATGATATGGCCATCATCATCTTGTGCTTGTGATCTCCATCTTCGAAGCACCGTTGTGATCACCATCATCACCGGCGCGACACCTTGATCACCATCGTAGCATCGTTGTCGTCTCGCCAATCTTATGCTTCCACGACTATCGCTACCGCTTAGTGATAAAGTAAAGCATTGCAGCGCAATTGCATTGCATACAATAAAGTGACAACCATATGGCTCCTGCCATTTGCCAATAACTTGGTTACAAAACATGATCATCTCATACAATAAAATTTAGTATCATGTATTGACCATATCACATCACAACATGCCCTGCAAAAACAAGTTAGACGTCCTCTACTTTATTGTTGCAAGTTTTACGTGGCTGCTACGGGCTTAAGAAAGAACCAATCTTACCTACGCATCAAAACCACAACGATAGTTTGTCAAGTTGGTGTTGTTTTAACCTTCGCAAGGACCGGGCATAGCCACACTCGGTTCAACTAAAGTTGGAGAAACTGTCACCCGCTAGCCACCTGTGTGCAAAGCACGTCGGGAGAACCGGTCTCGCGTAAGCGTACACGTAATGTCGGTCCGGGCCGCTTCGTCCAACAATACCGCCGAACCAAAGTATGACATGCTAGTAAGCAGTATGACTTATATCACCCACAACTCACTTGTGTTCTACTCGTGCATATAACATCAACACATAAAATCAGGCTCGGATGCCACTGTTGGGGAACGTAATAATTTCAAAATTTTCCTACACACACGCAAGATCATGGTGATGCATAGCAACGAGAGGGGAGAGTGTGATCTAACGTACCCTTGTAGACCGACAGCGGAACCGTTAGCACAACGCGGTTGATGTAATCGTACGTCTTCACGGCCCGACCGATCAAGCACCGAAACTACGGCACCTCCGAGTTTTAGCACACGTTCAGCTCGATGACGATCCCCGGACTCCGATCCAGCAAAGTGTCGGGGTAGAGTTCCGTCATCACGACAGCATGGTGACGATCTTGATGTACTACCGTCGCAGGGCTTCGCCTAAGCACCGCTACAATATTATCGAGGATTATCATGGAAGGGGGCACCGCACACGGCTAAGAATATGATCACGTGGATCAACTTGTGTGTCTAGGGGTGCCCCCTCCCCCGTATATAAAGGAGCAAGGGGAGGAGGCCGGCCGGCCCCTATTCGCGCGCCAGGATGAGTCCTCCTCCTAGTAGGAGTAGGACTCCTACTGGGAGGGGGAAGGAAGTGGGGAGGGAGAAGGAAAGGGGGGCGCCGCCCCCCCCCCTCTCCTAGTCCAATTCGGACCAGGGGGAGAGGAGGCGCACGGCCCACCCTGGCTGCCCCTCTCTCTCTCCACTAAGGCCCATATGGCCCATTACTTCTCCCGGCAGGGTTCCGGTAACCCTCCGGCTCTCCGGTTTTCTCCGAAATCACCCGGAACACTTCCGGTGTCCGAATATAGCCGTCTAATATTTCAATCTTTATGTATCGACCATTTCGAGACTCCTCGTTATGTCCGTGATCACATCCGGGACTCCGAACTAACTTCGGTACATCAAAACTCATAAACTCATAATATAACTGTCATCGAAACCTTAAGCGTGCGGACCCTACGGGTTCGAGAACAATGTAGACATGACCGAGACACGTCTCCGGTCAATAACCAATAGTGGAACATGGATGCTCATATTGGCTCCTACATATTCTATGAAGATCTTTATCGGTCAAACCGCATAACAACATACGTTGTTCCCTTTGTCATCGTATTTTACTTGCCCGAGATTCGATCATCGGTATCTCAATACCTAGTTCAATCTCGTTACCGGCAAGTCTCTTTACTCGTTTCGTAATACATCATCTTGCAACTAACTCATTAGTTGAAATGCTTGCAAGGCTTATGTGATGTGCATTACCGAGAGGGCCCAGAGATACCTCTCCGACAATCGGAGTGACAAGTCCTAATCTCGAAATACGCCAACCCAACATGTACCTTTGGAGACACCTGTAGAGCTCCTTTATAATCACCCAGTTACGTTGTGACGTTTGGTAGCACACAAAGTGTTCCTCCGGCAAACGGGAGTTGCATAATCTCATAGTCATAGGAACATGTATAAGTCATGAAGAAAGCAATAGCAACATACTAAACGATCGGGTGCTAAGCTAATGGAATGGGTCATGTCAATCACATAATGTGATCCCGTTAATCAAATGACAACACATGTCTATGATTAGGAAACATAACCATCTTTGATTAATGAGCTAGTCAAGTAGAGGCATACTAGTGACGTTTGGTTTGTCTATGTATTCACACAAGTATTATGTTTCCGGATAATACAATTCTAGCATGAATAATAAACATTTATCATGATATAAGGAAGTAAAATAATAACATTATTATTGCCTCTAGGGCATATTTCCTTCAGAAACCACTCAACATATAAGAATACCTAAAGCCGCTCTACGCAACAACGGTCGGGTATTTACTCATATATTTAATGATCATTTGTAGAACTTCAATACAGGCGTTACCTGTAATGCCACCCCTTTATGTACATTGAATCCTATGTATGGAGGGGGCTGGGGTCCTGGCGCACTCTATATAAGCCACGCCCTCCTCTAGGACAAGGGTTCACACCCTCTGTAACACACACGCTCATAATCCAGTCGACCGCCTCCGGGCTTCGAGACGTAGGTCTATTACTTCCTCTGAGAAGGGCCTGAACTCGTTAAACCTGCGTGTACAACTCCTCCATAGCTAGGATCTCGCCTCTACATTCCTACCCCCCATTCTACTGTCAGACATAGAACCACGACACCACCCATGCCGCTTTCCGATGCAGGCGACTGCTCCGCATTCAAACGACACAAGAGCCATTCGCCCGTCCATCTTCCGCCCAAATTAATGACACATGGTTGCCGAGGCGTTTACTCCGGCGCCACCCGTCCGTCCTTCTTCCTTCCACCATTGCTATATAAACGGATGCCCCAGCCATAGCCGCAGTCATCCGCTTCTGATCCCTTTCTCCTCTCCGCACCACTCCCACCATGGCTTCCCCGCACTCCAAAGCTCTCTAGGATAGGTTGCCGCTAGAGCAGAAGAAGGAGATGGCCGCCATTGCTGCCGACTGGCTGGCCGACATGCAGCCGGAGGCTGGTGACGTCCTAATGGAGAACGATGCTGACGATGAGACGGCACCACCCTCCTCGTCAGTCCCACCCTCGTCTGTGCATTGCACCATGACCATCGGCGAGGCACGTGTCCATTAATGGACATAGTTGATACGTCTCCAACGTATCTATCATTTTTGATTGCTCCATGCTATATTTTCTACTGTTTTAGACATTATTGGGCCTTATTTTCCACTTTTATATTATTTCTGGGACTAACCTATTAACCGGAGGCCCAGCCCAGAATTGTTGTTTTTTGCCTGTTTTAGGGTTTTGAAGAAAAGGAATATCAAACGGAGTCCAAACGGAATGAAACCTTCGGAAATGTGATTTTCTCATCAGATAAGATCCAGGAGAATTGGATCCTCCGTCAAGAAAGCCACGAGGTGCTCACGAGAGTAGGGGCGCCCCCCTAGGCGCGCCCCCTGCCTCGTGGGCCCCTCGAAGCTCCACCGATGTACTTCTTCCTCCTATATATATATATATATATATATATATATATATATATATATCCACATACCCCCAAACGATCGGGAACGGAGCCAAAAACCTAATTCCACCACCGCAACTTTCTGTATCCATGAGATCCCATCTTGGGGCCTGTTCCGGAGCTCCGCCGGAGCAGGCATCGATCATGGAGGGCTTCTACATCATCATCCAAGTCCCTCCGATGAAGTGTGAGTAGTTTACTTCAGACCTACGGGTCCATGGCTAGTAGCTAGATGGCTTCTTCTCTCTTTTTCGATCTCAATACAATGTTCTCCCCCTCTCTCGTGGAGATTTATTCGATGTAATCTTCTTTTTGCGATGTGTTTGTTGAGACCGATGAATTGTGGGTTTATGATCAAGTCTATCTATGAATAATATTTGAATCTTCTCTGAATTCTTTTATGTATGATTGGTTATCTTTGCAAGTCTCTTCGAATTATCAGTTTGGTTTGGCCTACTAGATTGGTTGTTCTTGCCATGGGAGAAGTGCTTAGCTTTGGGTTCAATCTTGCGGTGTCCTTTCCTAGTGACAGAAGGGGCAGCAAGGCACGTATTGTATTGTTGCCATCAAGGATAACAAGATGGTTTTTTTTATCATATTGCATGAAACTATCCCTCTACATCATGTCATCTTGCTTAAGGCGTTACTCTGTTTTTAACTTAATACTCTAGATGCATGCTGGATAGCGGTCGATGAGTGGAGTAATAGTAGTAGATGCAGAATTGTTTCGGTCTACTTGTCTCGGACGTGATGCCTATATACATTATCATACATAGATATTATCATAACTATGCTCAATTCTGTCAATTGCTCAACAGTAATTTGTTCACCCACCGTAGAATACTTATGCTCTTGAGAGAAGCCACTAGTGAAACCTATGGCCCCCGAGTCTCTTTCTCATCATATCAATCTCCATCACTTTACTATTGCTTTGCTTTTACTTTGCTTTTACTTTATTTACTTTGCATCTCTATACCAAAAATACCAAAAATACCAAAAAATATTATTTATCATCTCTATCAGATCTCACTTTCATAAGTGACCGTGAAGGGATTGACAACCTCTAAGCGCGTTGGTTGCGTTGAGGTATTGTTCTTGTGTAGGTACGAGGGACTCGAGCGTAGCCTCCTACTGGATTGATACCTTGGTTCTCAAAAACTAAGGGAAATACTTACGCTACTTTGCTGCATCATCCCTTCCTCTTTGGGGAAATCCAACGCAGTGCTCAAGAGGTAGCAAAAAGGATTTCTGGCGCCGTTGCCGGGGAGTCTGCGCAAAAGTCAACATACCAAGTACCCATCACAATCCCTATCTCCCGCATTACATTATTTGCCATTTGCCTCTCGTTTTCCTCTCCCCCACTTCACCCTTGCCATTTTATTCGCCCTCTCTCCCTCTATCCTCCCTCTCTATTTGCCTTTTTTGCCTGTTTGCTCTTGTTTGCTCGTGTTTTGGATTGCTTGTTTGTCGCGATGGCTCAAGATAATACTAAATTGTGTGACTTCACCAATACCAACAATAATGATTTCCTTAGCACCTCGATTGCTCCTCTTACCGATGCTAAATCTTGTGAAATTAATACTGCTTTGTTGAATCTTGTCATGAAAGATCCGTTCTTCGGCCTTCCTAGTGAAGATGCCGCTACACATCTTAATAGCTTCGTTGATTTGTGTGATATGCAAAATAAAAAAGATGCCGATAATGATATTTTTAAATTGAAGCTATTTCCTTTTTCGCTTAGAGATCGTGCTAAAGCTTGGTTTTCATCTTTGCCTAAAAATAGTATTGATTCATGGAACAAGAGCAAAGATGCTTTTATCTCTAAGTATTTTCCTCCCACTAAGATCATCTCTCTTAGAAACGATATTATGAATTTTAAACAACTTGATCATGAACATGTTGCACAAGCTTGGGAGAGAATGAAATTAATGATACGTAATTGCCCTACTCATGGTTTGAACTTGTGGATGATTATACAAAAATTTTATGCCGGAATGAATTTTGCTTCTAGAAATCTTTTAGATTCGGCCGCGGGAGGCATTTTTATGGAAATCACTTTAGGAGAAGCTACTAAACTCTTAGATAATATTATGGTTAATTATTCTCAATGGCATACTGAAAGATCTACTAAAAAGGTGCATGCGATAGAAGAAATTAATGTTTTGAGTGGAAAGATGGATGAACTTATGAAATTATTTGCTAATAAGAGTGTTTATTCTGATCCTAATGATGTGCCCTTGTCTACTTTGATTGAGAATAATAATGAATCTATGGATGTGAATTTTGTTGGTAGGAACAATTTTGGTAACAACGTGTATAGAGGAAATTTCAATCCTAGGCCTTACCCTAGTAATCCCTCTAATAATTATGGTAATTCCTACAACAATTCTTATGAAAATTATAATAAGATGCCCTCTGATTTTGAATCTAATATTAAAGAATTTATTTCTTCGCAAAAGAATTTTAATGCTATGATCAAAGAAAAATTACTTAAGATTGATGATTTGGCTAGGAACGTTGATAGAATTGCTCTTGATGTTGATTCTTTGAAACTTAGATCTATTCCACCTAAGCATGATATCAATTAGTCTCTCAAAGCCATGAGAATTTCCATTGACAAGTGCAAAGAAAGAACCGCTAGGATGCGTGCTAAGAAAGATGCCTTTATAAAAGCGTGTTCTTCTAGTTCCTATGAAAATAATGATGAAGATCTAAAAGTTATTGATGTGTCCCCTATTAAATATTTGTTTTGCAATATGAATCTTGACAATGATGGGACTGAATATGATCCACCTTTACCTAGAAGGCGTTCTAAGAATTCGGAATTTGTTGATCTTGATGCTAAATTTGATAAAAGTGGGATTGAAGAAATTAAAACCCTAGATGTTGCTAAACCCACTATTACGGATTTCAAGGAATTTAACTATGAAAATTGCTCTTTGATTGATTGTATTTCCTTGTTGCAATCCGTGCTAAAATCTCCCCACGCTTATAGTCAAAATAAAGCGTTTACTAAACATATTGTTGATGCTTTGATGCAATCTTATGAAGAAAAACTTGAATTGTAAGTTTCTATCCCTAGAAAACTTTATGATGAGTGGGAACCAACTATTAAAATTAAAATAAAAAATTATGAGTTTTATGCTTTGTGTGATTTGGGTGCTAGTGTCTCTACTATTCCCAAAACTTTGTGTGATTTACTAGATTTCCGTGATTTTGATGATTGCTCTCAAAACTTGCATCTTGCGGATTCCACTATTAAGAAACCTATGGGAAGAATTAATGATGTTCTTATTGTTGCTAATAGGAATTATGTGCCCGTAGATTTTTATTGTTCTTGATATAGAATGCAATCCTCCTTGCCATATTATTCTTGGTAGACCTTTCCTTAGAACGGTTGGTGCAATTATTGATATGAAGGAAGGGAATATTAGATTTCAATTTCCATTAGAAAAGGGCATGGAACACTTCCCTAGAAAGAAAATAAAATTACCATATGAATCTATCATGAGAGCCACTTATGGATTGCCTACCAAAGATGGCAATACCTAGATCTATTCTTGCTTGTTATGCCTAGCTAGGGGCGTTAAACGATAGCGCTTGTTAGGAGGCAACACAATTTTATTTTTATTGCTTGCTTTTTGCTCATGTTTAGTAATAAATAAACTATCTAGCCTCTGTTTTGGTTGTGTTTTTTGTGTTTAATTAGTGTTTGTGCCAAGTAGAACCGTTGGGAAGACTTGGGGAAAGTCTTGTTGAACTTGCTGTAAAAAACAGAAACTTTAGTGCTCACGAGAACTGCTGTCATTTTTATTTGGAAAGTGATATTTAGTTAATTATTTTTAAAGATGATTAATAGATAAATTCCTCACGTCCAGAAATTTATTTTAGAATTTTTGGGGTTCCAGATCTTGCGCTAGCTACAGATTACTATAGACTATTTTGTTTTTGACAGATTCTGTTTTTCGTGTGTTGTTTGCTTATTTTGATGAATCTATGGCTAGTAAAATAGTTTATAATCCATAGAGAAGTTGGAATACAGTAGTTTTAACACCAATATAAATAAAGAATGAGTTCATTACAGTAACTTGAAGTGGTCTTTTGTTTTCTTTCGCTAACGGAGCTCACGAGTTTTCTACCTTAAGTTTTGTGTTGTGAAGTTTTCAAGTTTTGAGTAAAGATTTGATGGATTATGGAACAAGGAGTGGAAAGAGCCTAAGCTTTGGTATGCCCATGGCACACCCAAGATAATATAAGGACACCTAAAATCCAAAGCTTGGGGATGCCCCGGAAGGCATCCCCTCTTTCGTCTACTTCTATCGGTAACTTTCCTTGGAGCTATATTTTTATTCACCACATGATATGTGTTTTGCTTGGAGCGTCTTTTATGATTTGAGTCTTTGCTTATTAGTTTACCACAATCATCCTTGCTATACACACATTTTGAGAGAGCCATACATGATTTGGAATTTGGTAGAATACTCTAAGTACTTCACTTATATATTTTGAGCTTTATAGTTTTGCTCTAGTGCTTCACTTATATCTTTTAGAGCACGGTGGTGGATTTGTTTTATAGAAACTATTGATCTCTCATGCTTAACTTACATTATGTTGAGAGTCTTAATAGCATGGTAATTTGCTTAAAATCCTAATATGCTTGGTATGCAAGATTAATAATAAAACTTTCATATGAGTGTGTTGAACACTAAGAAGAAATTGATGCTTGATAATTGTTTTGAGATATGAGGATGGTGATATTATAGTCATGCTAGTTGAGTAGTTGTGAATTTGATAAATGCTTGTGTTAAAGTTTGTGATTCCCGTAGCATGCACGTATGGTGAACCGTTATGTGATGAAGTCGGAGCATGATTTATTTATCGAGTGTCTTCCTTATGAGTGGCGGTCGGGGACGAGCGATGGTCTTTTCCTACCAATCTATCCCCCTAGGAGCATGCGCCTAATACTTTGCTTTGATAACTTCTAGATTTTTCCAATAAATATATGAGTTCTTTATGACTAATGTTGAGTCCATGGATTATACGCACTTTCCTTCCTTCCACCATTGCTAGCCTCTCTAATACCGCGCACTTTTCGCCGGTATCGTACACCCAACAAATACCTTCCTCAAAACAGCCACCATACCTACCTATCATGGCATTTCCATAGCCATTCCGAGATATATTTCCATGCAACTTTCCACCGTTCCGTTCATTATGACACGCTCCATTATTGTCATATTGCTAGCATGATCATGTAGTTGACATCGTATTTGTGGCAAAGCCACCGTTCATAATTCTTTCATACATGTCACTCTTGATTCATTGCACATCCCGGTACACCGCCGGAGGCATTCATATAGAGTCATATTTTGTTCTAAGAATCGAGTTGTAGTTCATGAGTTGTAAGTAAATAAAAGTGTGATGATCATCATTATTATAGCATTGTCCCAGTGAGGAAAGGATGTTGGAGACTGTGATTCCCCCACAAGTCGGGATGAGACTCCGGATGAAAAAAAAGAGGCCATAAAAAAAGGAGAAAGGCCCAAATAAAAAAATGAGAGAAAAAGAGAGAAGGGACAATGTTACTATCCTTTTACCACACTTGTGCTTCAAAGTAGCACTATGATCTTCATGATAGAGAGAGTCTCTCATTATGTCACTTTCATATACTAGTGGGAATTTTTCATTATAGAACTTGGCTTGTATATTTCAATGATGGGCTTCCTCAAAATGCCCTAGGTCTTCGTGAGCAAGCGAGTTGGATGCACACCCACTTAGTTTCTTTTGAGCTTTCATATACTTATAGCTCTAGTGCATCCGTTGCATGGCAATCCCTACTCACTCACATTGATATCTATTGATGGGCATCTCCATAGCCCGTTGATATGCCTAGTTGATGTGAGACTATCTTCTCCCTTTTTGTCTTCTCCACAACCACCATTCTATTCCACCTATAGTGCTTTATCCATGGCTCACGCTCATGTATTGCGTGAAGATCGAAAATGTTTTGAAAATGTCAAAAGTATGAAACAATTGCTTGGCTTGTCATCGGGGTTGTGCATGATTTAAATACTTTGTGTGGTGAAGATAGAGCATAGCCAGACTATATGATTTTGAAGGGATAGCTTTCTTTGGCCATGATATTTTGAGAAGACATAATTGCTTTCTTAGTATGATTGAAGTATTATTATTTTTATATCAATATGAACTTTTGTCTTGAATCTTTCGAATCTGAATATTCATACCACAATTAAGAAGATTTACATTGAAATTATGCCAAGTAGCACTCCGCATCAAAAATTCTGTTTTTATCATTTACCTACTCGAGGACGAGCAAGAATTAAGCTTGGGGATGCTTGATACGTCTCCAACGTATCTATAATTTTTGATTGCTCCATGCTATATTGTCTACTGTTTTAGACATTATTGGGCCTTATTTTACACTTTTATATTATTTTTGGGACTAACCTATTAACCGGAGGCCCAGCCAAGAATTGTTGTTTTTGCCTGTTTTAGGGTTTCGAAGAAAAGGAATATCAAACGGAGTCCAAACGGAATGAAACCTTAGGAAACGTGATTTTCTTATCAGATAAGATCCAGGAGACTTGGACCCTCCGTCAAGAAAGCCACGAGGTGCTCACGAGGGTAGGCCCCCCCCCTCAAAGCTCCACCGACGTACTTCTTCCTCCTATATATATATCCACGTACCCCCAAACGATCGGGGACGGAGCCAAAAACCTAATTCCACCGCCGCAACTTTCTGTATCCACGAGATCCCATCTTGGGGCCTGTTCCGGAGCTCCGCCGGAGGAGGCATCGATCACGGAGGGCTTCTACATCATCATCCAAACCCCTCTAATGAAGTGTGAGTAGTTTACTTCAGACCTACGGGTCCATAGCTAGTAGCTAGATGGCTTCTTCTCTCTTTTTGGATCTCAATACAATGTTCTCCCCCTCTCTTGTGGAGATCTATTCGATGTAATCTTCTTTTTGCGGTGTGTTTGTTGAGATCGATGAATTGTGGGTTTATGATCAAGTCTATCTATGAATAATATTTGAATCTTCTCTGAATTCTTTTATGTATGATTGGTTATCTTTGCAAGTCTCTTCGAATTATCAGTTTGGTTTGGCCTACTAGATTGATCTTTCTTGCAATGGGAGAAGTGCTTAGCTTTGGGTTCAATCTTGCGGTGTCCTTTCCCAGTGACAGAAGGGCAGCAAGGCACGTATTGTATTGTTGCCATCGAGAATAACAAGATGGGGTTTTCTTCATATTGCATGATTATATCCCTCTACATCATGTCATCTTGCTTAAAGCATTACTCTGTTTTTAACTTAATACTCTAGATGCATGTTGGATAGTGGTCGATGAGTGGAGTAATAGTAGTAGATGCAGAATCGTTTCAGTCTACTTGTCTCGGACGTGATGCCTATATACATTATCATACCTAGATATTCTCATAACTATGCTCAATTCTGTCAATTGCTCAACAGTAATTTGTTCACCCACCGTAGAATACTTATGCTCTTGAGAGAAGCCACTAGTGAAACCTATGGCCCCCGGGTCTCTTTCTCATCATATCAATCTCAATCACTTTACTATTGCTTTGCTTTTACTTTGCTTTTACTTTATTTACTTTGCATCTCTATACCAAAAATACCAAAAAATATTATTTATCATCTCTATCAGATCTCACTTTCGTAAGTGACCGTGAAGGGATGGACAACCCCTAAGCGCGTTGGTTGCGTTGAGCTATTGTTTTTGTGTAGGTACGAGGGACTCGAGCGTAGACTCCTACTGGATTGATACCTTGGTTCTCAAAAACTGAGGGAAATACTTACGCTACTTTGCTGCATTATCCCTTCCTCTTCGGCGAAATCCAACGCAGTGCTCAAGAGGTAGCAATAGTGCTGGAGGAGTAGTTCCAAGAAGCGCAGACCGGTGCCGCCTACAACCACCAGCTCTTCCGAGACAACAACAGGCGAACGAGCAACTCGCCACCGGCAGTGCGATCGTGCTGGATGCGGACCTGGCGGAGCAGGCAGCGCCACTCGAGTCCTACCGCTCCGCTCGTGAGATCCGCCTCACCGATTGGCGGTACCGCCAGCGTAAGGCAGAACCGGAGGCCGCCTACAAGGAGTTCGATGAGGCCACGGGACAAGGTGTTGGGCAAGAACAACAACGAGGCAAAGGGCAATGTCGGCTCCATCGAGGTCACGCCCCGCCGCCAGGACCACGAAGACGACACACTTCTCCCTTCCTGTTGAAGCCAAGCTTGATGGGATGAACATCGTCGGCCGATTAGCCGCTTGGTAGCGACGTAGAAGCGAGCAGCTTCACACCCCGGGTCTCTGGAGGCAGAGGTTATGGAGGCGGAGCTGGAGAAGGCGAAGCTTTGGTTCTCGGGGCTCATGGTCGGACATGAGGAACATGCACCGACGATCATAGATTAGGTGTATTAATTATACCTCTAGAGCTGGACGAGCACCGCTTAGTTGATGTATGTCCGAAATGTAATGAAATCCGACCGTGTTTGAACGAATTTCGTCCGGTTAGTTCGCATTGTTGTCCAAGTGTGTGCAGGCAGCATTGGATGGCGGCCTCTGGCATTCATGTCCGCGGACTGATCCCTCTGTCCACGGACGGAAGCGGGAGGAAATTTGCAGGTCGCCAGTGATGCCCTTATTAGGGAGCAGATGTTACTTGATTGGAAGTAGACACGGATCTTTGACACTGTAATTTCTGACACTTCTTCTTCGACACATCCTCCTAAACACAAGGACTTCTCAGATTAGCCCATACCTCTATAAAAGAAAGGACATGATAGTCATATTACCCTTCGCCTGCTGCATACGTATACGCTGTACATGGAGTAGCGTCACATAAACCGGCGCACGTACCCTTCTATCCTGGGCCTGGCCCATTTATTTTCTTCTTTTTTTTTTAACCTTCAACAAATAGGTGCATGACGTATGATTCAAACTCAAACCTCTTGGATTGCTTCAACTCGCTATAACCAACTAGGACAGCTCACTTGTTGTGTCTAGTTCCTTCTTTTATTCTTGTTGTTGTGCATCTTCTCACTCTGTTTTTTTCTTTTGTTTGGCCTTTTTTCCTTTGGTTTTATTAGTTTTTTTCTTGTTTTATCTTTTATCTTTTCCTATTTTTGTAAACATTTTCTTAAATTCTTAAAAAAATTCAAATCTGAGAACTTATTTTTAATCCAGGATTGTTTTCCAAATGAATAATTTTTTCCAATTTTGTGATTTTTTCTCAAATTCATAAACTTTTCTTGTCAAATTAATAAGAAAATTCAAATCGATGATCCTTTTTCAATTTCACGAACTTTTTCCAAATTCATGAACTTTTTGTCAAATTCATGATTTTTTTAAAACTCAATGAACTTTTCCAATTTCATGATTTTTTCGTACTTTTTAAAACTTGTGAAGTTTTCTTCAATCTCAGGGTGGGAGATAGAAACCGAAAACTCAGTTTTTACCATTCAGTTTCTTTTCAATTTCGGTTAGCAAAACTATAAACCGAAATGAACATTCAGTTAACGAGCTTATTTGGTACGATGTTCAGTTTACATCATCCAGGCTCGTCAAATGTGTTGCTTTATATTATAACACCCCGTCACATTATATAGCAGAGCTCTACGCGAGGCTGGTGTTTTGGCAGTAACGCAAAAAAATACTAAATGTTTTCAAAAAATTCTGAATATTTTTGTAGATGTTTGTGTTGGTGTTGCAAGTATTCATGGCAATTTTCATGCGAAGCGGAGCGGCGGTATTTCATCGCAAAAAAAAAACTTGGGGTGACATTTTGGGGTAATTTTTGGTGTTCAATTTGTTTTTTTTTTTGCACAAGCCGAATGCCTCAAACTTTGCAGGTGGCATTTGGATGTAACTAACTACACAAACAAATTTTGTTTTGATTTTTTTTTCATTTAAATTTTTTTCTGGCCCCCAGGAGCATAGCCAAATTGACTTTCCGAGCTCTATGCCCCCGGGACTAAATTGAGTGCTATGGGCGGCTGGGCGCACATGTGGCCGAAAGGCTCGGGCAGGTTTGGGTCTTTCTGGTTGGGTCAGCCCATATGGCGTGAAGAGAGCGACTCCACTCGCTACATCCACAGTTTCCGTTTTCTCGTTCATTCTTTTTTCTCTGAATGTTATTATTCTTTCTGAAACCTGTTTAAAATTTTGAAATATTGTTTGAAATACTAAAAAAATTTGTTTTCAAATATTGTTTACAATTTTATAAAATCTTCTGAATTTAAAAAAAGTTCCAGCTTTTGAATTTTTGTTAACAAATTTTAGAAATGTTTGCGTTTCAAAAAAGTTGATAATTTTTTAAAAAGAGTATGAGGTTTTCCATTTGTGTTCACCATCAATTATTGGGAATTGGTTAACAATTTTGAAAAAAGTTTTTAAGTTTATAAAAATTTCATACACAATTTAAAATACCAAATTTTTTAACAAATTTCAAGAAATGGTTAGGATATAAAAATATGTTCAGTGACGAAAAATGATAATAACAGAAGTATTCAAATTAGGAAAACGTGCATGCTCATGCACGTCTGCCCTAGTCTAGAAGACTCCTCTCAACTGGTGGTTTTTTGGACTATGGGTAAATGACCCAACTTGCATAGCTTGGCACAGACATATGAGGCATCCATGCCAGGTTTGAAGGACTTCCGACAACATTTGCATGTTGCAACATGTTGGGTCGTTTATCAAACATTTTTCACCGAGAAAACTTCAGGAAATATAAAACTTTGGTCATAGAAGTTGGGAAAATTTTGAGGCCATCTAACGGGTGTCAAAAAATAACGCGCTTTCAATCAGACCCTTCTCGCCCTATCTGAATACCATTCGTTGCACATGGTCTATTTTTGAACATCATTAAAATGATCCTAACTTTTGCAAGCAGGTGGGCATGCAATGGTAGGCATCCATGCTTGATTTAAATATCTTTCAACATCGTATGCAAGTTGCAACACCCGCGACCATTTATCGGCATTTTTTACGAAGAAAACTTCAGAAAATACAAAACTTATCAAAAACTCAAACAACTTGGCATAGTGTCTTAAATTGGTCATAAAAGGCAACAAAAATAATTGGGGCCATTTAAGGATGTCAAAAAATGAGGTGCTCCCAAATGAACCCTTCTCGCCTACACGAACACCCTCCGTTGAATATGGTCTAGTTTTGGACATCATTGAAATGAACCTAACTTTTGCAGGAAGATGGGCATGCCCATGGTATAAATCCCTACAAGGTTTGAATGATTTCCGACACTGTATACAAGTTGCGACATGTCCGAGCATTTATCGGCCTTTTTTTTCACCGGAAAGCTCCAGAAAATGCAAGACTTATTGAAAACTCAAACAACTTGTCATGGTGCTCTGAATTGGTCGTACAGTACATGGAGTCATTTCAAGGATGTCGAGAAAGAACATGGTCTCACAGGGAGCCTTCTCGCCTACCCGAATACCCTCCGTTCAACATGGTCTATCTTTGGACATTCTTAAAATGGCTCCAACTTTTACAAGACGGTGGCGATGACCATTGGAGGCATCCATGTCAGGTTTGAACAATTTTCGACACCGTATGCAAGTTGCAACGCGTCCGACCATTTATCGGTCTTTCTTCACCCGAAAAAGTCTAAAAATGCAAAAATCGTAAAAAACGAAACAACTGGGCATGGTGACTTGAATTTGTCATAGAAGGCCATGAAAAAAATTAGAGCCATTTCAAGGATGTAGAGAAACAACATGCTCTTAGACGGAACCTTCCAGCCTACCCGAACACTCTCTGTTCAACATGGCCTATTTTTGGACATCCTTGAAATGACTCCAACTTTTGCAAGTGGGTGGGCATGCACATTGTAGGCACCCATGTCATGTTTGAACAATTTCCCACACAATATGCCAGTTGCAACATGTTCGACCATTTATCGGCCTTTTTTCATGTGAAAAACTCCAGAAAATGCATAATTTACCGAAAAGCAAAACTACTTGGCATGGTGCCTTCAATTTTTCAAAAACACAATGGAAATTTTTTGGAGCCATTTGACGGATGCCGAGAAATAACATGCTCTCAGACGAAACCTTCTAGCCTACCCAAACACCCTCCGTTCAACATGGTCTATATTTGGACATCGCTAAAACGACTCCAACTTTAGCAAGCAGACGGGCATATCCATTGTAGGCATCCATGTCAGGTTTTAATGATTTTTGACACCTTATGCGAGTTGCGACACGCCCGGCCATTTATCATTTTTTTTCACTGGGAAACTCTAAACAATGCAAAAATTGTCAAAAACCTTTCATTCTCGCCCAACCTTTTCTTCGGGCCTCATCTCCTTACAGAAGGTTGGCTCAATCCAGAGGGCTAAAAGAAGAAATAAGCGTTAATATATGTACATACAAATCAATTAATGCATCTAGTCAGCAAAGGCTGAATTAATATATATACCTCGCCGGACTTTGCAACAGTTAATGCTCCAACACCAGCGGAGCCATCATCTCCTCCCTCCATTCGATCACCGGAGCCATCATCTTCTCTTCCCTCACCATCGGTGTCTTTGAGAAACTGTGAGGTGATATCATCATCGTCTCCGTCGCGGATTATTTCCCCCAAGATCTCTTCTTGTTCTAAGTCTCTGTCGTGTTCCATAGTTTCTGCAAATATTACAACATGGATCTGTGAGTTGACAAGTTTTTCAGACTTAATGAAATCTGGGAATGCAAAATAGTAACATCACGATGATAACTTTAGAGCAAGATTGAGTCATGCTACAGCAACTTTAGGCGAGGACAATGCATGCCGCCGCGACCATGAAGTCGGCACATCCGCAGGGCCACTAACGGCGAGGAAGAGTATAGCATGGTAGGTCGCCACCGCTCGGGTCCTAAGAAGGCCACCGCTCCTCCCCTCTTGTTGAAGCCAAGCTTGGTGGGCTGAATATTGTCAGCCGATTAGTTGCTTGACGGCGATGTGGAGGCGGACAACTTCACTTCTCATGTCTCCGAAGGTGGAGGTTACAGAGGCGGAGCCGGAGAGCATCGAGGTAGAGCTGGAGAAGGCGGAGCTTCAATTCTCGGGGCTCATGGCCTCACACGGGGAACATGTGCCGGCGATCATTGATTAGGTGTAATAATTATACCTCCAGAGTCGGACGAGCACCGCTTAGTCGATGTATGTCCGAAATGTAATGAAATCTGTCATGTTTATATGAAATCCGACCATTTTTCAACGAATTTCATCCGATTAGTTCGCATTGTTGTCCAAGTCTATGCGGGTAGCGTTGGATGGCGGGCAACGTTTGTGTCTGCGGACTGGCCCCCCTGTTCATGAACGGATGCGGGAGGAAATTTGCCGGTCGCCGTTGGAGATGCGTTTACTGGGAGCAGATGTCACCTGATTGGAAGTAGATACAGATCTTTGACACTGTAGTTTCTATTACTTCTACTTCAATACATCCCATAAACGTAAGGACGGATCAGATTAGCCATACTCTTCAAAAGAAAGGGCATGATAATCATATTACTCTTGGCCTGCCATATACGTATATGATGTACATGTAGTAGTGTCACACAAACCAGCGCATGTATGTACCCCTCCTGGCCCATTTATTTACTTCTTCTTCTTCTTTTAATCTTAAAAAAATAGGTGCATGAAGTATGGTTCAAACTGCGAACCCCTTGGATTGCCTCAACTCGCTATAACCAACTAGGACAACTCACTTGTTGTGCCTAGTTGCTTCTTTTATTTTTGTTGTTGTGCATCTTCTCAGTCTGTTTATTCTTCGTCTTTTTTGCTCTTTTGGCCTTTTTTCTACAGCTTTATTAGTTTTTTAATTTTATCATTTTTTCTCATTTGCTAATTTTTTGAACATTTTCTTAAATTCGTGAACTTTTCACAAATCCATGAAGTTATTTTTAATCCATGATTTTTTTTCAAATGAGTGAAATTGTTTCAGTTTTGTAAACTTTTTTTATATTCATGAACTTTACTTGTCGAATTCATAAAAAAAATCAAATCGATTATCTTTTCCCAATTTCATGAAAATTTTCAAATTCACAAACCTTTTGTCAAATTCGTTAACTTCTTTGTCAAATTCATAAAGAAAAAATTAAATCAATGAACCTTTTCAATTTCATGATTTTTATGTCGTACTTTTTTAAACTTGTAAAGTTTTCGTTAATCTCAGGGTGGGAGGTAGAAACGGAAGACTTAGTTTTTACCATTCAGTATATTTTAAATTTTGGTTAGCAAAACGATAAACCAAAATAAACATTCGGTTAACCAGCTTATTCGGTTCGATGTTCAGTTTACATCGTGCAAACTCGCCAAATGCGTTGCTTTATATTATGACACTCCGTCGCATCATATAGCAGAGCTCTATGCCCCCATATTCGTTGCTCAGTGCGGTGGGACTAAATTGAGCGTTATGGGCGGCTGGGCGTACATGTGACTGAAAGGCTCGGCAGGTTTGTGCCTTTGTGGTTGGGTCAGCCATATTGCCGTGCAAAGAGCGAGCTCCACTCGCTACTTGGCGTGGGCTGGCCGCTTGGGTCCTTAGCTCCACTCACTACAGCAGCCGTTTCTGTTTTCTCGTTCATTCATTTTTCTTTGAACTTTATTATTCTTTATGAAACCTGTTTAAAATTTTGAAAATATTATTTGAAATAATAGAATTTTTTTTGTTTTTAAAAATTGTCTACAATTTTATAAAATCTTCTAAATTTAAAAAAAGTTCCAGTTTTTGATATTTTTTAAGAAATATTTGCGTCTAAAAAGTTGATATATTTTTTAAAAAAGTATGAGTTTTGCAATTTGTGTTCACCTTCAATTATTCGGAATTTGTTAACAATTCTGAAAAAAGTGTTCAAGTTTGTAAAAAATTTATACACAATTTAAAATTCCAAAATTGTTAACAAATTTCAAGAAATGGTTAGGATATAAGAATATGTTCATGTTGATTGATAATGACGGAAATTGTGAATAACCGAAGCATTCAAATTAGGAAAACTTATATGCTCACGACAGCACCCGTCTATCCAAGTTGTAACACGCCTGGTCATTTATCGACATTTTTTTTACAAAGAAAACTCTAAAAATATACAAAACTTTTCGAAGACTCAAACAACTTGGCATGGTGCCTTGAATTGGTCATACACGACAATGGAAATAATTAGGGCCATTTAAGGGATGTCGAGAAACAAGGTGCTCCCAAATAGACCCTTCTCGCATACATGAACACCCTCCGTTGAATATGTTCTAGTTTTGGTTATCCTTGAAATGAACCTAACTTTTGCAGGAAAGTGGCCATGCTCATGGTATGAATCCCTACCAGGTTTGAATGATTTCCGTCACCATACGCAAGTTGAGACATGTCTGGCCATTTATCAACTTTTTTTCATCGGGAAACTCCAGAAAATGGCTCTCCTGTCAGGACCCCAACTCAATGCCACACCGATCTAGCATGTAACACATCATATCACTTTGCGGCCTCACGCACGGTATTCCCACGGGTGCCACCTTACCTGGCCCGGGACCGTTTGCGCCTTTTGGCTTACGTATATGATAGTGTCGCTAGCATCCATATGACAAAGAACCCGGGCTGACATGGCTAGTCGTGAACCCAAAGTGGCACTAACTTACAGGGACATGCATACATGACCCAGCAACGAACGTGTCGGTCATCAGCGAGTGAATCCAGGCTGTAGCACTGGGCTAGCAGGACTCCGGTGAACCGGGCTGTAGCAGGCTAACATGACTCCGGTATTTATCGCGTGACATTTCCCCGAAGGGACAGACACAGGAACGAAGAAGGACACATGCCGGCCAGCCTAGGTGTTCCGGAGCAGTAGCAAGCTACCATGGCTCAGTGGAAACACCAGGAGACATTTCCCGGTAAGAGAGGCTACTAAGGATAAACAACTAGATAGTCAGATCCCACACATACCAAGCATTTCAATAACATACACACAATATGCTCGATATGTGCAATACAACATGGCATCACAACATGACTCTACAACTCAAGTATTTAATTCGATAGGCTCCGAGGAGCGAGATATTACAAACATGGGTCTCATGACCCAACACTCAGAGCATACAAGTCAAAGCACAAACGGAAGCTATCATGTCTGAGTACAGACAACTATAAATGAAAAAGGCTGAGAAGCCTGACTATCTACCAGATCCTGCCGAGGGCACAAGATCGTAGCTGAGGTAACAAGCTAAACGTCGAAGTCCAAGCGGAAATACTAGTGAGACTGAAGTCTCTCTGCAAAACATAAAATAGGCAAACGTGAGTACAAATGTACCCAACAAGACTTACATCAGAACTATCTACATATGCATCATTATCAACAAGGGGGTGGTGGAGTTTAACTGCAGCAAGCCAGCTTTGACTCGGTGGCTAACCTGAACTACGACTTCAAGTAACTCTTTTGAGGTGGCGCACACGAGTCCACATATTCACCATATCAATACACCACTATGGATCCGCTCCCGTCTCCCCACGAGAACGCCATCCATAGCACTCACGCTTATCTTGCGCATTTTAAAGTATCCACTTTCACTTGTCTATGAACTGTACAAGGGGTCCAAGTTTCCATATCCGAGGAATCCGGCTATTCGAATAGATAATGATAACCCTGCAGGGGTGTACTTCTTCACACACGCTTTCGCCACTTATCGCCCTGTACACGTCATGTACCTCGGCAACCTTCAAGCGGAAACCGGGCGAGGGAGTCGGCCACGACCTGACTAACCGAACAAGTCTCTAGTCCAGGTTTATCGCCTATTCGGGTTCCATCCGCAAGGAGATCCGGCCGGGGTGTCGCTTACGGCCCCAAACGATGTGAGCAGGGTTCCCAAGCCCACCATCCGGGTGCCACTTGGTACACCGTGCCACTGTGCCTAGTCTGTCCCAAGCCCACCTGTACCGGGTGCCACTTGGTAGACTACTAACACTACCTACAAACACCAGAGACTAGTTGCAACTCCTGGTCAGAGATCATGTTGATTAATAAGTCGAGAGAGTCAATTAAGGATCCCAATGTGTGGTAGTAGTTGTTCATGGATCACAGGCACAGAACTCAGTTCCTGAGGATGGCTGCAATGAGACAACCCACCATGTACTCCTACATGGCCTCTCACCGCTACCTTTACCAAATCGTGTTCACACACTTAGCTCACACACAGTAGGACATGTTCACACGCCTCTGATTCATCCCCGATGAATCAGACCTGACTCAACTCTAAGCAGTAGCAGGCATGACAAACAAGCATGAATGAGTAGGCAAAACAGGGCTCAAACAACTCCTACTCATGCTAGTGGGTTTCATCTATTTACTGTGGCAATGACAGGTCATGCAAAGGATAAAGGGGTTCAGCTACCGCAGCAAGTAACAAATATGTCGCTGTTGTCCTAATGCAGTAAAAGAGAGCAGGAGCGAGAGAGTGGGATTTTATCAGAATGAACAAGGGGGTTTTGCTTGCCTGGCACTTCTGAAGATAATATAGCTCTTCGTCGGTGTCATCGATCACATCGCCGGTACACGTCTATCGAGAGGGGACAATTACCGGCAAACAAGGAAAAACACAATCAATGCAATGCGACAATATGATGCATGCTATGACATGGCAATATGAATGTGTTTTGGGCTAATGCACTTAGCTATGATTTAAATGAAGTTGGTTTGAATACATGATTCAAATTCCAACTCCATATATGGTTATTTAAATGCCCTTTATTTGTTTTGTCCAAAACAGAGGACAAACATTGTTCAAACATGCATGAAAATGGTACAGATGGATTCCTTGATTTTTTCTGATAATTTTTCATATATAATTTATTTAATTTGGAGTTACGGTTGAATTTCTATGAATTTTAGAAGTTTTAGGCATTTTCTGAAATTTCCTGATTATAATAAATCCAGTAAATGATTTAACTGCGTCAGCCTGACGTCAGCGAGTCAACGGCCAGGTCCAGGTCAAACCTGACGTGCGGGGTCCACACGTCAGTGACACATGAGCTAATCCCGCGTTGACTCGGGCTTTGACCCGCTACGGGGCCCGCTGTCAGTGTCTGTTAGTGAGTTAATTGAGGGGATTAGCCGCTAATGACGGCCACGTCGGATTCGCCGGCGGTTGGACGACGGCGACGACCCAGAGCGGCGGTGGCTCGCCGGAGTTGCGCCAGAGACGACGGATCGACGCGCCAAGGGCACCAGGAGGTAGCCCGTGACCGCGTGCATCTAGGGAGACCAAGGGGAGGTGCGGGTGTGGCCGGGGTTCGCCGGAGTTGAGATCGAGGTGGCGGCCGGAGCTCGGGCGAGCTCGGGTTCAAGGCCACAACGGCCTTGGCGACGCGGGGATAACACCTACGGTGTCTACGTGGTGCGGCGAGAACGTTGGACGCATGCCCGGGACCGAATGGTCACCGGAGCGTCAGCGCCGGCGAGCTTTGGCGGCGGCGCTGTCGGGTGAGAAAGGCACGGCGGCTACGGCATACTAGGGAGAAAACGAAGAAGGGGAGGAGGATCAGGAGCTCACAGCGGTTCCAGTAGGCGTCGAAGCGGGCTCGGGGAAGGTCGGAGCTGAGCGGGGCGGCGAGGCCGATCTCCGGCGGCCGAGGGGGGGGGGAACGTCGGGGCGGCGCTTCGGGGCTCTTCCGGTCACGTGGCTCAGTGAGGGGGTTGGCGACGAGGTGCAGGAGCTCGGGAGCAGCTCGGGGCATCGTCGGAACGGCGGTGGTCGCGGCAACGGCGAACGGCGGCAATGGGCATGTTCGGTGGCAAGAGAGAGGGGTCCAGGGGAGAGGATGAGGGCGCAGGAGAGTGAGGGAGAGAGGCAGGGAGGTGCGTGGCGCTCGGGGAAGGCGTCCAGAGCGTCGAGGAAGGAGAGCGGCAAGCAGGAGGTGGCCGGGGCATCGCCAGCGCTCGCCACCGAGCTGCTTCGGTGCGAGGGGAGGAAGGCGACAGGAACAGGGTGGGCTGGGCCGCGCTGGGCCGGTCCTGTTGGCGCCAGGTAAGTGGCTGGGCTGCTGGTGGGCTACCAGGTAAGTCTTCTGCTCTTTTTTTAGTTTTTTTCTGTTCTGTTTTATTTTTATTTAATCTTTTGCCACTGTTTTGAATTTAAAATAATTCAAACAATGCCAAAAGCTCCTTTGAATATTTTTATTTTGCTAGATGGACTTTTCCAAAAGCTCATAAAATATTTCAGGGGTATTTGAAATTATATTCTAATTATATGAATATAATCCAAATTCAAATAACTAAAGATTTAAATTCAAAGTCCCAAAAATAAATCCTTAAAAATGTTCAATATTTTGGTTGGGACCAGAACCCTTGCCAAAAATTATCAAACATTTAAGAAGAACATTTTGGAACAATGAATGAGATTTTAGGGGTTTTGCCCTTCTTTTATTTAGGATTTTGAGGCTTCCAATTTTCCTCAGTTCAGGTTTCAAAAATTTAAACATGATGCACAGATGGAAGCAAGCCTAGGTCAGGCCAGAACTAGGGATGTGACAACTCACCCCCACTAAACAGGAATCTCGACCCGAGATTCAAGTGTACGGTAAGACGAAGGGGAAACGCAAACTAGTATAATCTTCATGATCCAGGTTGCCCTTCATAAGAACATTGATTCGATCACCATCATTGTCTTGATGTCTTGCTCTGAGAACTCTAGCTAATCATGACAAGAAGAGGAAAGGAAAACTCTAGAAGGATTGATCTTCTCGAAGGTCGAACAACTCACGAAATGAGACGTAGAACTATCTCTCGGGTTGAGACACGAGATACACATCAAGAGGGGTGGAAAGAAACGGATGACGAAGGTTCACTAGGTGGACAATATTTCCACACTTTAAAAAGATGGTAAACGATTGTCAACGTAGCGAGGAGTTGAGTTTCCATGATGCCACAGCGGGACATCCTGGAGGAGGGTGATTCGTAGATTATTACCTTAAGTGGCAAAAAGAATTACCTTTGATATAGAGATCATTGAGACTCTCTATATCAGCCTAAGGCAAATCACAGCAATCGACTGGCGGGGTCGGTAGAATGGCATACTCGGACTTGGATGATGTGGATTACCTTGTTGAAGACAACGTAATGGATGAATTTGCTTACCACCGGAAATGGAAGAGACCCATGGTAGAATGGCACATTGGCGGTGCAAGCTGGGAACAAAATGCAAATGCTGGGAATGATTCTGAGAACTGGGGAAGAACCCAACAATAGAGAGTGAATTCACTGTTTGAAAAGGTCATAGCATTGCCGAGGAAACCGAGAGGAATCCCAGTTAGTGCCGATGATAACACGTAGCGCTTGTGCATGCTCTCAAGAACTTGAGCATTTCCACAATCATCAAGGTTTTATCAACATCCGTGTCAAGGGTGCTGACAACACAACATACTACCATGATGAATAGCGATGGACGATGCAGGTGCAAAGGAAGACAACACCTTCTCAGATTTCACCTTAGCGAGGCCAAGGAAACAAAATCTGGATGATCGACCGAGAGACATTTAGCACTCCGCTTCTAATGTTCTCCTTGATGTGCTAGCGTATCCCATTCATTGAAATGGTTTGGTATCTAGAACATCAAGTAAAGGTCGGGCTTCAGGAACACAAAAAATCCACAAGGAACAACTAGGGAGGTAAATCCTACGAAATCCTTATGGGGAGGTGGCCAACTTCTACAATCAAGATACTACAATAATAGGTCTTTCGGCTGGGTGTGTTGGCCACGACATCCACCGTACCGGTTATCGAGGGACCAATATTATAGTTCTTGGGAAATGTTCCAACCATCATAACTGCCTGAGATTCAGATCTGGTTGGTGTCAGGATATTCCAGACTCATCGAGTCTAGGAAGAAAAAGAAAGTTTGCAACACAATTCGACGAGATGACGTTGCGAGATTCTCAGGAAATGAACTATGATAGCAAGCTCCAAAACATGAGCTGGTTCTGCTACACACATGTGAACATGTTGTCCCAGACAAGCATGACCACATGGTAGTCTTATAATAAAACACTACCGAGTTCAGGGAGGAAACCATCATCGAGGATATCGAAGTCTTGTGCACTTAGATTAGACTTCTTTACCTGGAACAAGTCAATCAGTGGCTTGGTGTGCTAGGATATACATATGGAATGAAGATGATCAGTCTAACAGACCACATAATTCTTCGCACGTGCATGACTGACTTGGGACGATTCCAAAGGAGGTAAAACAAGCCTTCTCAAATTCATGGCGGCAACTTGCATCAAGTGGACATGAATTAGAGGGACTCACTTCTTTTGTCCAAACATATACTTCACGAACGAGTCATGAAGATAAAGCTTACACAAGTTTCCAACACTAGCTTAATGTTCAACAAAATCATGGAGGAGATAAGGATGTTGTCAATGGGCTCAACAACAATTCATCGTAATTTCCATATCACTGGACTTCCACCACCATGTGAACACGGTGATAGTATTGGTCATACCAAAGGATGTAATGGTATATGCTCGAGGGATCAACCACGAGTAAGACAACATTACGTACATCGTTGGTACTGATTTGATTTGACGATAGCCCACACTCAAATCAAGGATTGATAAGACAATAGTTCCAGCAACTGATCACAGGGACCAATCGATGAAGATATCATCTTTCTTCAGCACACACTACACAAGATATCCCTTAAAATGAACTAAATCGGACAAGCTTTTATCTTCCAACTCTCCAAGTTGTTGTTTAGCTTATCCAACTAGCTCAGGGGTATCCAACACGAATTCTTGGAGAGAGGGGTGGTTTACAGGATAAACCAACTTGATCACGAGCTCGACATAACAGTCAGGTGACAACCTGGTGATACTTTCGAGAAGATATTCGGAAAATCACGAACCACCGGTATGTTACTAAGCTCAAGAACAATCTTTCTTTTCAGGGCAAGATGATATGATCAAATGAGCGAGGACTTGACAAAATCCTAACTCATCAATCAAAGAGTGCACCAGGAAATAAGGACTAGGTAGCACAATCAACCTTAGGGCGATGATTCAAAAATCAACATGCTAAGAATGGGGTTATTGTCCATTAACTACCAAGCAACAAGGTTGCTAGGAGTATTGAATTCACACATCACGATTCACTTGTCGGCATTTCGGTTGCGACAACACGGAACCGAGGGATGAATAATGATGGCGAGAAGTATCACTACATCAGGAATTCACAAGAGCCGGTGCAATCCTCATGAAAATCCTGACATAAAGACGGTAATACTTCAGGGTAGAACAGAATCAAAAGCTGGGCTGGCACTTTGATCTGCGGAGCACCATTGCTTTGACCCAATCCTAGATATGGATGAGGTACTGGAGTTTGTTTCTCCTAGTCATTCCGGAATAGAATGGCTTGACAGACCACAAGAGTAATAGGCATCGACGAACGAATGCACGCATACTCTTGACTACCAATTGATAGACGGGGGTTGGAAAACAACTAAAGAGGGACAACTCAAAGGAACATACGATTTTCTGAGTTGTGGATGCATGGTTTAGCATGTCGAACGGAGTTCAACATATTTCTTCCGAATAACCCATGCAGAGAGGGAGAACTGGCAGAGCCACAATATATAATGGAGAACTCATAGAGGGCCTGTTGTGATCTTTTGATCCAACAAACTTCTGCCATAATGGTTCATGGTATTTGGAAGAACGATATACCACGGACCTCGAGGACTATCGCAAAGTTACTAATATCCTAAAGGAACTAACAAACACTATCAACATGAAGTAAGTAGAGTGAATCTCGGGTTCAAAACCCAGGGGTAGAATACCTACTACTAGGTAGCATCACGGGATGCTTTCGAGAATGATAGCCAGAATCATCACACTAGGACACAAATCATGGCTAGACCACTAGATAATCCCCTGAGACACCTAGGGTCATAATAATAACTCCAACATAAATGTCAAGGCAATAGAATACCTCAACTCAACAATTAGTGTGATTGAGCTAGCATAAAGGAACATCGAAAACCAGAGGGAAAGGATTTGCAAATGCATCAGACTGTTTAGAAACCTGGGATGACTCGGACATCATAACGGTTGTAAATGCTCAGAAAAGACTTGAGACATTCACAAAATGGTGGCATAACCACTCAGGAGCACAATATCAAGGTTTCGAGATCAACAGTTAACATACAGAAGTAGTAGGAACTGAATAGAGGCTTAAGTCCAACAATCTTATAAGTCTACGGATTAGTAACACGTGATCCTGATAGAGAGAAGAGAAAGCCTAGTTCCTTAACCCCGTAGAAAAGATAAGATGACTCAGATCAGAAGGGCAAGAGGTATAAGGAGTAAAAAGAGCCTTACGTTCCATCCCACAATCAATTCCCTTATATAACTAAAGAATTTCTAGACTCAACTTCGACCAGTTTGGCTTGATAATCCTACAGGCAGTCAAGCTCTGATACCAACGCTGTCAGGACCCCGACTCAATGCCACACCGATCTAGCATGTAACACATCATATCACTTTGCGGCCTCACGCACGGTATTCCCACGGGTGCCACCTTACCTGGCCCGGGACCGTTTGCGCCTTTTGGCTCACGTATATGATAGTGTCGCTAGCATCCATATGACAAAGAACCCGGGATGACATGGCTAGTCGTGAACCCAAAGTGGCACTAACTTACAGAGACAGGCATACATGACCCAGCAACGAACGTGTCGGTCATCAGCGAGTGAATCCAGGCTGTAGCACTGGGCTAGCAGGACTCCGGTGAACCGGGCTGTAGCGGGCTAACAGGACTCCGGTATTTATCGCGTGACATTTCCCTGAAGGGACAGACACAAGAACGAAGAAGGACATATGCCGGCCAGCCTAGGTGTTCCGGAGCAGTAGCAAGCTACCATGGCTCAGTGGAAACACCAGGAGACATTTCCCGGTAAGAGAGGCTACTAAGGATAAACAACTAGATAGTCAGATCCCACACATACCAAGCATTTCAATAACATACACACAATATGCTCGATATGTGCAATACAACATGGCATCACAACATGACTCTACAACTCAAGTATTAAATTCGATAGGCTCCGAGGAGCGAGATATTACAAACATGGGTCTCATGACCCAACACTCAGAGCATACAAGTCAAAGCACAAACGGAAGCTATCATGTCTGAGTACAGACAACTATAAATGAAAAAGGCTGAGAAGCCTGACTATCTACCAGATCCTGCCGAGGGCACAAGATCGTAGCTGAGGTAACAAGCTAAACGTCGAAGTCCAAGCGGAAATACTAGTGAGACTGAAGTCTCTCTGCAAAAACATAAAATAGGCAAACGTGAGTACAAATGTACCCAACAAGACTTACATCAGAACTATCTACATATGCATCATTATCAACAAGGGGGTGGTGGAGTTTAACTGCAGCAAGCCAGCTTTGACTCGGTGGCTAACCTGAACTACGACTGCAAGTAACTCTTTTGAGGTGGCGCACACGAGTCCACATATTCACCATATCAATACACCACTATGGATCCGCTCCCGTCTCCCCACGAGAACGCCATCCATAGCACTCACGCTTATCTTGCGCATTTTAAAGTATCCACTTTCACTTGTCTATGAACTGTACAAGGGGTCCAAGTTTCCATATCCGAGGAATCCGGCTATTCGAATAGATAATGATAACCCTGCAGGGGTGTACTTCTTCACACACGCTTTCGCCACTTATCACCCTATACACGTCATGTACCTCGGCAACCTTCAAGCGGAAACCGGGCGAGGGAGTCGGCCACGACCTGACTAACCGAACAAGTCTCTAGTCCAGGTTTATCGCCTATTCGGGTTCCATCCGCAAGGAGATCCGGCCGGGGTGTCACTTACGACCCCAAACGATGTGAGCAGGGTTCCCAAGCCCACCATCCGGGTGCCACTTGGTACACCGTGCCACTGTGCCTAGTCTGTCCCAAGCCCACCTGTACCGGGTGCCACTTGGTAGACTACTAACACTACCTACAAACACCAGAGACTAGTTGCAACTCCTGGACAGAGATCATGTTGATTAATAAGTCGAGAGAGTCAATTAAGGATCCCAATGTGTGGTAGTAGCTGTTCATGGATCACAGGCACAGAACTCAGTTCCTGAGGACGGCTGCAATGAGACAACCCACCATGTACTCCTACATGGCCTCTCACCGCTACCTTTACCAAATCGTGTTCACACACTTAGCTCACACACAGTAGGACATGTTCACACGCCTCTGATTCATCCCCGATGAATCAGACCTGACTCAACTCTAAGCAGTAGCAGGCATGACAAACAAGCATGAATGAGTAGGCAAAACAGGGCTCAAACAACTCCTACTCATGCTAGTGGGTTTCATCTATTTACTGTGGCAATGACAGGTCATGCAAAGGATAAAGGGGTTCAGCTACCGCAGCAAGTAACAAATATGTCGTTGTTGTCCTAATGCAGTAAAAGAGAGCAGGAGCGAGAGAGTGGGATTTTATCGGAATGAACAAGGGGGTTTTGCTTGCCTGGCACTTCTGAAGATAATATAGCTCTTCGTCGGTGTCATCGATCACATCGCCGGTACACGTCTATCGAAAGGGGACAATTACCGGCAAACAAGGAAAAACACAATCAATGCAATGCGACAATATGATGCATGCTATGACATGGCAATATGAATGTGTTTTGGGCTAATGCACTTAGCTATGATTTAAATGAAGTTGGTTTGAATACATGAATTCCAACTCCATATATGGTTATTTAAATGCCCTTTATTTGTTTTGTCCAAAACAGAGGACAAACATTGTTCAAACATGCATGAAAATGGTACAGATGGATTCCTTGGATTTTTCTGATAATTTTTCATATATAATTTATTTAATTTGGAGTTACGGTTGAATTTCTATGAATTTTAGAAGTTTTAGGCATTTTCTGAAATTTCCTGATTATAATAAATCCAGTAAATGATTTAACTGCGTCAGCCTGACGCCAGCATGATGTCAGCGAGTCAACGGCCAGGTCCAGGTCAAACCTGACGTGCGGGGTCCACACGTCAGTGACACAGGAGCTAATCCCGCGTTGACTCGGGCTTTGACCCGCTACGGGGCCCGCTGTCAGTGTCTGTTAGTGAGTTAATTGAGGGGATTAGCCGCTAATGACAGCCACGTCGGATTCGCCGGCGGTTGGACGACGGCGACGACCCAGAGCGGCAGTGGCTCGCCGGAGTTGCGCCAGAGACGACAGATCGACGCGCCAAGGGCACCAGGAGGTAGCCCGTGACCGCGTGCATCTAGGGAGACCAAGGGGAGGTGCGGGGGTGGCCGGGGTTCGCCGGAGTTGAGCCCGAGGCAGCGGCCGGAGCTCGGGTTCGAGGCCACAGCGGCCTTGGCGACGCGGGGATAACACCTACGGTGTCTACGTGGTGCGGCGAGAACGTTGGACGCATGCCCGGGACCGAATGGTCACCGAAGCGTCATCGCCGGCGAGCTTTGGCGGCGGCGCTGTCGGGTGAGAAAGGCACGGCGGCTACGGCATACTAGGGAGAAAACGGAGAAGGGGAGGAGGATCAGGAGCTCACAGCGGTTCCAGTAGGCGTCGAAGCGGGCTCGGGGAAGGTCGGAGCTAAGCGGGGCGGCGAGGCCGATCTTCGGCGGCCGAGGGGGGGGGGAACGTCGGGGCGGCACTTCGGGGCTCTTCCGGTCACGTGGCTCAGTGAGGGGGTTGGCGACGAGGTGCAGGAGCTCGGGAGCAGCTCGGGGCATCGTCGGAACGGCGGTGGTCGCGGCAACGGCGAACGGCGGCGATGGGCGTGTTCGGTGGCGAGAGAGAGGGGTCCAGGGGAGAGGATGAGGGCGCAGGAGAGTGAGGGAGAGAGGCAGGGAGGTGCGTGGCGCTCGGGGGAGGCGTCCAGAGCGTCGAGGAAGGAGAGCGGCAAGCAGGAGGTGGCCGGGGCATCGCCAGCGCTCGCCACCGAGCTGCTTCGGTGCGAGGGGAGGAAGGCGACAGGAACAGGGTGGGCTGGGCCGCGCTGGGCCGGTCCTGTTGGCGCCAGGTAAGTGGCTGGGCTGCTGGTGGGCTACCAGGTAAGGCTTCTGCTCTTTTTTTAGTTTTTTCTGTTCTGTTTTATTTTTATTTAATCTTTTGCCACTGTTTTGAATTTAAAATAATTCAAACAATGCCAAAAGCTCCTCTGAATATTTTTATTTTGCTAGATGGACTTTTCCAAAAGCTCATAAAATATTTCAGGGGTATTTGAAATTATATTCTAATTATATGAATATAATCCAAATTCAAATAACTAAAGATTTAAATTCAAAGTCCCAAAAATAAATCCTTAAAAATGTTCAATATTTTGGTTGGGACCAGAACCCTTGCCAAAAATTATCAAACATTTAAGAAGAACATTTTGAAACAATGAATGAGATTTTAGGGTTTTTGCCCTTCTTTTATTTAGGATTTTGAGGCTTCCAATTTTCCTTAGTTCAGGTTTCAAAAATTTAAACATGATGCACAGATGGAAGCAAGCCTAGGTCAGGCCAGAACTAGGGATGTGACATCTCCCTCAGGCGACTCGGGCGGCGACCCCAGATCCGGCCAGAGCGGCCTCTCCCTCCCCTCGCCGCCTCCTCCTCGCCGCCGCCGGTGGCCTTCGTCGGGCAAAGCCCGTGCGGAGACGGCGGCGGCGGGGCGTGTTCTTCCGGCGGCCGGTTGCCGTGCGAGCAGGGGGACTCGCCGCGGCTGGCGTCCGTCCGGTGGCCTTGGCTCGTGGTGACGGCCGGCGTGGCTGCAGGAGGTGCGTGGGGGCGGATCTGGCCGGCCGCGGCGGCGGCTGGGCGCGACGCCCCGTGGAGGTGGCCGGCGGTCGTGGGGTTTCCTGTGGCTTGCTTGACGGCGATGGAACGCTGGGGCGGTGGCCCCAGGACGTGGCGGTGTCGACGTGCTCCTCCCCCGCGGAGGTCGTCCGGCGGCAGCCCGCGAGGTGGCGGATCCGGGGCCCTAGCGCCCGGATCTGGTGGTGAGGCGGACCGTCGGCCTGTGGCGGCGGTCCGACAGATGCGCGCCGGCTCTGGTCCACGGGGATGGCGGGGAGGTGCGTGGGGTCAGGGCAGCGATGGTCACTAGTAGAAAAAGGGTCAAACGAGAAGCACATTAGTGCCAGTTTGAATTAGAGCCGGCACTAATGTGTACATTAGTGCCGGTTCGTGGTGGCGATCAATAGTACCGGTTCGTGGCGAACCTTTAGTACCGGTTCATGCCACGAACCGGTACTAAAGAGGCTGTATCAGCCTGCGGTCAGGCTATGGCCCCACCATCACCATTTAGTGCCGGTTCTTACCATGAACCGGTACTAATGAGGTTATGGCAAGCTGCTTTTAGTCCCACCTCGCCGAGAGAGAGGCAGTATGAGCGGTTTATAAGCCGTGAGTGCACAGACAATGACGAAGAGTTGCAATGCTCACCTACATGTTGATTAGCTTCAAGCCTTGCGGAATAGCATAGATTGCACTGAGCTATGTGCAGTGCAGTCTACACTATTCCGAATGGCTTGAAGCAAATTAACCAGCATTGCACCTCTTTTTTATTCTTAATAACTTATTTAAACTCCGGACTTCTTTTATGTTCAGTATGCAGCATTTAAAGCGACGTCATCAATTTCCAACATGTTCTGACATCATTTGTTGTTTTTCGGTCATTTACCTAATTGTTTAGAGAGCTAAATGACCGTGAAATTGAAAATCACTACAAAATGAATCCTGAAAATGTTGAAACTTGGCATGGTATCATCATATCACCCGCATAGCATGCGCGAAAGAGTAGAGAGGGTCACGGCAAAAACTGAACGCACTTCGTGTACAAACTCGACAAACTCTTTCCGAGTATCAGGGTTTTGGAGTCCGGAGTGGGTACTAATGTGCATCCCACCAATCAGGAAGAATCACACGGATCGTGTGTTTCTTTCTAGCTCATGTGAGTCATTGGATCGAAACTACCACAATCACTTTGTGAGCCAGACGACCCTATATATAGCTAGCCCACCTCTCGCCTTCCCTACATAAGTCTTTCAGTTCATCGACTACATACATCTACCAGTTCATCGACTGCATACATCTACCAGTTCATCGACTGAATACAAATCATTCGGATTCGCCATCATACGTCCAACCATGCATTTGATATGCATATATATGCATCACGAGCCACGGTTGGGCTGTATGATGGCCATACCGATTGGTTTGTTCTAGATCCGACATAAAAGGTTTGATACAACTTCTTTTTTGTGACATAAGAGCTATCTCTCCTCCTACCTATTTTAGTTACACAACTATCTATTTGTGCCAAATTTTCACTTTTGCTGTTGCACTTGCATCATAAGCATCCATGTTAACTGGACTTACAAGTAATGCAATTTAACCAAACTATCTTGTGATCTTCGCCAAGAGAGAGGCGGTATGAGCGGTTTATAAGCCGTGAGTGCACAGACAATGACGAAGAGTTGCAATGCTCACCTACATGTTGATTAGCTTCAAGCCTTGCGGAATAGCATAGATTGCACTGAGCTATGTGCAGTGCAGTCTACACTATTCCGAATGGCTTGAAGCAAATTAACCAGCATTGCACCTCTTTTTTATTTTTAATAACTTATTTAAACTTCGGACTTCTTTTGTGTTCAGTATGCAGCATTTAAAGCGGCATCATCAATTTCCAACATGTTCTGACATCATTTGTTGTTTTTCGGTCATTTACCTAATTGTTTAGAGAGCTAAATGACCGTGAAATTGAAAATCACTACAAAATGAATCCTGAAAATGTTGAAACTTGGCATGGTATCATCATATCACCCGCATAGCATGCGCGAAAGAGTAGAGAGGGTCACGGCAAAAACTGGACGCATTTCGTGTACAAATTAGACAAACTCTTTCCGAGTATCAGGGTTTCGGACTATACAAAAATAAATAATGCAGAAAATAAAAAACTATACAAAAAAATTACTCAGAAATAAATAGAAGAAAATAAATAATGCAGAAAAGAAAAAACCATATAAAACTACTCAAAAATAAATAAAAGAAAATAAGTAATGCAGAAAAGAAAAAAACTATATAACAAATTTGTTAGCACACTGCCCTGTGGGTCTACCAGACCTAGGGTGTGCAAATGCAGGCCCAGGAGGGCCAGCAGACTCACAGGGCAGCGCGCCCTAATTAATTAGGCCCAGAAGCCTGCTATATAGAGGAGTTCGAAGAGATAGCCGCGGTTGGGTTTATAAACCAGTGCGTCTGCCCTTTGCCGGGCGAGGTGGGACTAAACTTTGGGGTGGCAGCGCAAGGCCTTTAGTACCGGTTGGTGGCTCCAACCGGTACTAAAGGCCCCCCTTTAGTACCGGTTGGTGGCTCCAACCGGTACTAAAAGCCTTCGTTTCCCGCCGCTTGGCCTGGCGAAAATAGGCCTTTAGTACCGGTTGGAGGAGCCACCAACCGGTACTAAAGGCCCATCCTATATATATAGCTCTTACGAAAATTTCAGTTTCATCCCCACTTCGTCTCCAACCTCCGCCGCGCGCGCCGCTCGATCCTGTCGTCGCCGCCCGTCGTCCGTCGTCATTGTCGCTGTCCCCGCCGCCGTCCGTCGTCGTCGTCGTCTCGCGCTGCCGCCCCGAACGCCGCCGCCGTCCGTCGCCATCGTCGTGGCCGTACGTCTCTCTCTCGCTCCCGCACACACATACACACACATACATACACACACATACACACACCGGCGCCCCCGCCCCGTACGCCGGCGCCCCCGCTCGTACGTACGGGGCGGCGGCGTACGGGGCCGCACACACACACACGCATACACACACATACACACATACGTACACACATATACGTATATATACACACACATGCATACACACATACATACACACACACATTTTTTTTACTTATTTTCTGTTTTTTAGAAAAGTTAATTAGATGATCGAATGTTAGATTAATGTCGAATGTTAGATGAATTAGCTAGATAGATAGAAAAATTGTCGAACTAGAGATTAGAACTAGTTGAATAATTAATATAACTAGTTTATTTTTAGTAAGAAAATTTAGGTATATGAGATTAGAACTGGTGGAATAATTAATATAACTAGTTTATTTTTACTAAGAAAATTTAGGTATATGAGATTAGAACTAGTTGAATAATTAATATAACTAGTTTATTTTAGTAAGAAAATTTAGGTATATGAGATTTGATGATCTAATTAAAATATTATTTGTTAATGAGTTTTTCTGTTTATTTAATTTTTTATATATTTTGAGTTTATATAAATGTTAGATTAATGTCGAATGTTAGATGAATTAGATAGAAAAGTTAAATATATAGTAATGTCAATTGAATATATAGTTAGATATATTAATGTCAAATGTTAGATGAATATATATTTGGCTAGATATAGGTGTTTAATGTTTCACCTATATGAACATAGGAAATGTCATCTGACGACGAAAAAGATTTTATTTTGTGCGAACACTGTGAAGACCAGCGCGGCCTGTGCGACCAAAATTTCCTTGTTGATGGTAGGCGCTTCAGCATCAAGCTGGATGAGACATTCGAAGTTGATACAGTAAGTCACTTTGTCAATTATTATTTGAATGCAAAACTTATGCTTCATTTGCTTCAACTTATAATTTTAAATTTTCACTATTCTACTAGCGCATCCCCTGCCATGCAAGAATTTTTGTCTTGGATAAGATAGGTTTTAGTGCTATAGATGATATGGAGGTAAAGAGAGTTTACTTGAAGACGGAGCATGGGTATACTTTCAACGTCAAATTATATAATGGAGACACATACACCCATTTTGAATGCAAAACTTGGCAAGCACTATGCAAGGCTTATGCATTTGAGCCTGATATGGTTATCACCTTTGATATTCGTCCGGAAGATGATATTGAAGGTAATATAGACATCTGGGTCGATGTGCAAACGCCTCCAGTTCTACCATTTGGTGAGTTTTTCTCAACCATGCATGCATATGTTTATGTCTTTCATACAGTTTATTCAAAAATAGTTGACAACTAATTTGTATTGTCAGCTTATTTCGGTTCAAGCAAACATGTCCGGCGCTTGGTAGACAGGACCTACTACTGCCCCGGGGCTCAACTAAACTGCGAGGAGATAAGTCATTATGTTTCATGGCTTGAGGATCTTAATACTGTCAAGACAATTTTTTTTCCTAATCTTAGAAATGTTAGTACTCAAAACGTGCGACCAATGGTGATCGTATTGAACTACGGTCACATCTATAATCAAAAGATGGTAAGATTTTAAATATTTGTCCTTAATTAGTGCATCTTTTGCATACATTATTTTTGAAGCTAAACTTTCATTGCTTAGTATATTAATTACTATACGATGTTGTTCAACAGGGACTTCCGATGACAGTTGTGCCTCAGTGGATCGAGACAAAAGGTCGCATGTCAATGATTAGCTTACGACCAAGATTTCCTACATTGCACATGAGTGCATTCAGGATTTTTGAAAGCGAAGAATGCTTAATAGTGAAAGATTGGAGAAAAATTGTTAACGATCGCAGAGAGGTACTAGGGGCAGTAAGGTGAAGCGCAACCCAAAATTAGGAGACAAATTCATCTGCATGCTCCAGTATGATGAATCAGGAGAGCTATACATGTTCTATGCTATTCTACCTGAGAGGGAGCAGCAGGATCAGTAGCTACTAGTTCATGCTCTTAATTAGTACTTGTCTCATGTCCGTGTCCTGAACTTCGATCTTGGTGACGATTATGTTGAACTTGATGATATCTTTGCTTCTGTTACAAAGTGAATGTTTCCTCTTTAAGCTAGCCAGCGTTGATGATGATTAGATAGCTAGCGCGGTAATGACTATGATGATTAAATAGTGGTAGTTAGACGACTACGATGATTTTTAGCTAGCTAGAGTTTATTTATTTATTAATATGCGATGATGATGATGATGATGACGACTACAACTCATTATAACGTAAAACAATCCTAAATTAAATTGATAACACAAATTTAATTGAAAAATACAAAATAAAACAAAAACGCACAACCATTTAGTACCGGTTGGTGTTACCAACCGGTACTAAAGGGCTCCCGGCCCCCGGAGCTGGCTCGTGCCACGTGGTTCCCCTTTAGCATCGGTTCGTGCTGAACCGGTACTAAAGGGGGGGGGCTTTAGTGCCGAAACGTTAGTGCCAGTTCCATAACCGGCACTAAAGGCCCTTACAAACCGGTACTAATGGCCCGTTTTCTACTAGTGGGTGCTGCCCTGCGTGTTGGGCGGCCGCAGGTGGCCTCGGCGGCAGCTGGCGGGGGACTCCATGGTGGTGTGCTGTTGTGCGGATGGCCCAGATCCGCGGCGCCGATGTGGAGGGAGATGGGCTGCAGTGGTTTCTGCACCGGTGGTGGTTGGCGGCGGCGTGCTGCTCTGCGTGCTTGGTCATGTGGCTTGGACGATGACGGCCGGCTTGATGCCGGAGACGGCTTGCTGGGCACTACGGTGAGAATGGATTTGGTGAGCTCCGGGCGAAAGCCTAGCTCGACCTCGGTCGTTGTCGACGTTGACGACGTCCTAGGACGTTGTTCCCTCCTTGGAGGTGTTGTCGTGGAGCCCCTTCACCACCATTGTCGCCTCGGTCTCGGGCTCTCCAGGTGAAAACCTAAGTTTCGACCTTTGGTCGGAGCGGGCGTCGGCGGCATACTTGTCGCTTCCCTCTTGGGGGCGACACCTTGGAGGTATGGTCCTTCGTCAGTTCGCGGTGGCTCGGGTGGCTTTGCGGGTTCATCGCCGGCCAGGCGTGTGCGCGGCCTCGGGGCCAGTGAGGATGTCGGAGCAGCGGCTCCGGAAAGCTATGTTGTGGAGTGTCAGATCTGGTCGCGTGGGCGGCAATGTCGTCAGCTCAGGCAGAGCGCGGCCTCGGGGTCGGCGGGGAAGTCGGAGCGGCGGCTCCGGAGAGCACCTCTGTGCTGTGGATTGTCGGTTTTGGTCGTGTGGACGACAGAGTCGCCGACTCGTGTGGAGTGCAGCCTCGGGGCCGACGTGTGTGAGTTTATGTCGTTTGTAAGCTGGAGTGACGGCTCCAGTTCGTGTGGTGGAGTGGCAACTTTGGTCGTTTGGGCGACAGGGAAGTCGACTCGTTAGGTACGCAACCTCGGGGCTGGTGTGTATCGATGTATCGGTTTTCGGCCAGTTTTCCTAATAATCTGGCCAATTCACTTCTTCTTAATGCAAAGGCAGAGCTCCTGCTGTTTTCTTGAAAAAAAAACTCCAGAAAATGAAAAACTTATTGGAAACCCAAACAACTTGGCATGGTGCTTTGAATTGGTTGTAAAAGGCCATGAAAAAATTAGAGTCATTTCAAGGATGTCGAGAAATTACGTGCTCTCACATGGAGCCTTCTCGCATACCCGAACACCCCCCGTTCAACATCGTTTATTTGGACATCCTTAAATAACGTGCTCTCAGATAGAACCTTCGGCCCTTTTTCACGTGAAAAACTCCAGAAAATGCATAATTTTCCAAAAACCAAAAGTACTTGGCACGGTGCCTTCAATTTTTCGAAAACGCAATGGAATTTTTTTGAAGCCATTAGACGGATGTCGAGGAATAACGTGCTCTCAGACGGAACCTTCTAGCCTACCCAAACACCCTCCGTTCAACATGCTCTATATTTGGACATCCTTGAAATGACTCTAGCTTCTCCAAGTTGGCGGGCATGCCCATTGTAGTCATCCATGTCAGATTTGAACGATTTTCGACACCGTATGCGAGTAGCGACACGTCCAACCATTTATCAACTTTTTCGCCGGAAAAACTCCGAAAAATGCAAAATTATCGAAAACCCAAACAACTTGGCATGGTGCCTTGAATTTTTCATACACAACCATGGAAATAGTTGGAGCCATTTCAAAGATATCCAAAAACAACATGCTCTCAGATATAACCTTCTAACCTACCCGAGCACCCTCCCTTCAACATGGTTTATTTCTGGACATCCTTGAAATGATTTCAACTTTTGCAATCAGGTGGGCATGCGCATGTAGGCATCCATATCAGGTTTGAACAATTTCCAACAACGTATGCAAGTCATGACACATCCGGCCATTTATCAGTCTTTTTTCACCAGGAAAACTCCAAAAATGCATAATTTCCAAAAACCAAAACAATGCCTTCAATTTGTCAACAAGGTCATGCAAAAAAATGGATCTATTTAACGGATGTCGAGAAATAACATGCTTTCAAACAGAGCCTTTTGGCCTAGCCAAACACCTGTGTTGCACATGGTGTTTTTGAACATTCTTGGAATGAACCCTAATTTTGCAAGAACGTGGGCATGTCCATGGTAGATATCAATGTTAGGTTTTATGGAAAAAAGTATTTAAAATGATAATTTAAACAGTAAATGTTTTAAAAGCATTTAAAATAACAATTTCAAACCATAATTTAGAAAACTTAGGCCCCGTTTGATAGCAAAGTATTTTTAAAGTATTCTGACAGTACTGCAGTTTTTCTAAATACTAAAGTTTTAATTACTGTAGGTGTTTGGTTACCCATAAAAATTGCCGTATTAATACTACGGTATTTTCATAATCACAGTATATTCTCTGTTTTTAAAAAAGAACTCCAGACCTCTTTTTTTTTCTAAACTGAACAGGGAAAAGAAACGGGTGTCCTTATCTTCTTCGCTTCACACCGCCGTCGTCCCATCGTCTCTGGAGATTTTCTTTGCCGACCATGGACAAACGAAGAGACAGCCAAGGAAAGAAAGTATGCTGGTCTTAATCTAATTGCCCCCCTCCCGTTCCTCTACGTCAGCTGGGAAGTTGGGCAACACGCTGACCTTGGTAACCCACAATATAAGCTAGCATAAGGGTTCTGATCCAGTTCACCATGCATGATTTAGCCATAAGTCATAAGTGCGCTTCCGCGTGCAGAGGTAGCTAGCCATGGGTTACTCACATGGCTACGTACCTTGCCGACTATGCTCATGGATGCAGGGCCGCAGAACGGCGCTGGAACGTCGGTGATGCAGAAGAAGGCCAAGCCATCTAGTCATGCTACAAGCCACGTGATGGCCGTGCAGTGCTGTTCAATTTGTGCATGCGGATGGTGTCAGAGATATATTTGATAATAGAGATTGCCCGAGATTAGATAGAGTTATTTTCATCTTATCTCTAGGAGGTGTCTTGTCCTTCAAATCTTATACGGAGCCCCTGCGTCGCTCCGCACGAGCGACACGGGCGGCGACCCAGGCTCCCTTCGGCAGCCGGCCCCTTCGTCGTCTCCCTCCTCGCCGCCGCCGGGACGCGTCGCCGGGCAAAGCCCGTGTGGCAGAGGCGGCGGCGGGGCTTCTTCTCCAGGGTGCGGACGGCCCATGGCTGGCTCGTGCGGCGCCGGCGCGTGGTCGTCGCGAGCTCTGCACCGGCGGGCTGGAGCTTCTCCCCTCCGGCGGGAGCGGCGGATCCGGGGCCCTCACGCCCGGATCTGGTGGTGTGCGGGCGGAGCGCGCAGGGAGGCCGCTGCGGGGGCGCGGGCGTTCAGGGAGGCCACGGCGACGGCGCATGCGTGGATGGAGTGTGGTGGGCATGGAGCTCGGGTGTGATGACGAGGCGTGCAGCCAGCAACGGGTCCGAGGCAACATGCAGCAGGCGCGACAGATCTGGTCCCTGCAGGTGCTTGGCATGCGTGGTGCTCGCCGGTGCCCCTGAGTTTGGCTGTGGCTCGGAACCTTGGTGGTTTCTGGCCTCGGGCAGCGCTCATCTGTTCTCGGCATGGTGCTCGACATGGAATGGTGGCTCGCTGCGTCCGGCGGTCATGGGTCCGGTCGGCCGCTGATGGTTCTGGTGCCTGCTGATGGAGTTTGGCTGCTGATGGAGATGCAGCGAGGGAAGGTGGGCTGCCGGATTGGCTGTCGACCGGAGGATTACGAGGGCTGGGTGAAAACCCGTCTCTGGCCATGGCCGGAGCCTGTGACGGTGGCGTCTGTGGACGCCGTAACCTTCTTGAAGGCGTCGACAGGATGCTCTCTCTTCCTCTGCGAGGGACAATTCCGGGGGAAACCCCAGACCCGGAGGGTCGGTCGTTGGCGGCGTGTTGGCGTCGTTTCCCTCTTGAGGGCATCGATTTTGGAGTTCAATCCGGTCAGAGGGACCAGCTGGTGTGTTGGGAGGTTGGTGGTATGCGTTGGTGTGGCGTCGAGACTTCTGTGGCAACGATGATAGTGCAAGTGAAGTCGAAGACATTGCAGTGGTAGTCGACTCTTCTTCGGCGTGTTCCTGGGATTACCTCGGTTTGGTTGTTGTGGTGAAGTCGGAGCTGCGGCGGCAGGCCCCCTGTGGCAACGATGACAGGCAGCATGTGGTCCGTTCGGTGGTCTTCCACGACGCCAGTCTTGCATAGTTCTCCTTTGGATCTTTGCTTCAGAGTTGGAGCTGCGTAGCCCTCGATGCGGGTGGTTGAGTTCTGGCATGGATCTTCATGTTTTCCTACTCAGCCTCTGCGGTGAGTGTTGGTTCGATGTTCGTCCACGGAGAAGTCGGAGTCGCTTGCTCGGGGATTAGGGATGGCGATGACGCCTGTTTTGGGGAGAAGTGATGACGATGACGCGTGTGTGCTAGCTTCACAAGGCACTCTTTGTAAAGGTGTGCGTGGGATATCTTGGTGTGCCGCTCAGCGGTTTGTGACGGTTTTCGCCCGGTTTTCCGTTGATTAACTGGGCAATTCTCTTCTACTTAATTAATGGATGAGGCAAATCTTTTGCCTTCATTTCAAAAAAAATCTTATACTCAATATATACTCGCCCTCGAGGCTCAATAATATATCCATCATATTCTGCAACAATCTCTCTCTCCCTTCTAACATGGTATCAGCCTAATTGATCTAACCCTAACCGCCGCCCACCACTTCCGCCCCCCGCGCTGCCTCTGGGGCGGTCGGCCTCCATGACCACTTCCGGGGGCCGGGACGCCCGTACCTAGGGTTCGTCCGTCGGTCGTGTCGACCGGCTGCCCTAGAAAGTCCTTTTTTCGATCCTTTGATTCGGGCTTTTCTCTCTCTCTCTCGCTGGTCGTTTTGATCGGCGTCTACTTTTTGGTTTTCCAATCTATATTTGATCGGTTTGCGTTGCTCGTCGCCATCATCGACCCTCACGCGCCACTACTCCAACACCAGCGTCGACTACATCGACCACTTCATCAACTGTGCGCCGATGCGGCCAGCTCCGCCGTCACCGCGCGTGATTCTCCACCGATGGCCGTCGCCTTCATCGATCTGGAATCCTCCGTCAACCCCGTCTTCGACAAGCTCGGCTGCATCACGCTTGACCCGAGCGCTGGCTGCTGATCTACGCCGTGTGGCCTCATGCACGCGTTGGATACAACGGCCTAGGCCCTCACGTCAGTGCTGTGTGGGTCTTCCCACGTCCACAAAGAGGCATGCATCCGTGTTGTTGGCCGGTCACGCCAATGCTTGGTCTCCTGGCTCAGACTCGTGCGCGTCATCCTGCATAGCGCATGTCCACGCTGGACCAATCATCGGCTCCTGTTACATCCGACGACAATGCACGGCAAGCAGCTCCTGCAACCTAGCGGGCGTTTGGACTGATCATCCGAGTGAACGCGATTCACTCCATCCACGCCGCGCGGTCGATTTGATCAATCGTTCTGCGCGCGCCTCCACGGGATTTTCGTAAAGATTATCATCGAGCATGCGCATCTCTTCATCGATTGAGCATTGGGCTGTCACTGTGTCGTCCCGTCAGGCCGTAGTGCCGCCGCCCCGTGGTTCTCGTGGCTGCATCGACTCGCGTGTCGCCGCTGCGTCCTGCTACGTCGCCTCTTTGGGCTGTAGTGCCGCGATACGTAGTCCCCGCCGCCGCCCGAGACCGTATCCGTGGTTGCACCGACCCGCGCTTCACCGCTGCGCCGTCTCTTCGGGCTATCGTGTCGCGGCCCGCGGTCTCCGCCACTGCCCCGAGGTCTTTCCGCCGTTGCCCCGACCTACCCGCCGCCGTTGCGTCTTCCCTTCGGGTCGTAGCGTCGCGGCCCACGGTCCACTCCGCCGTTACCGCACATCGACCTTCCGTGGTATGCGCCGCAACATCTTCCTCGGCGCGGGAACGCCATCGTCTGTGCCGGTCTTCATCACGTTGGCGGGTTCCTCATCTACTTCGAGCACCGCCGCCGCGCTACTAACACCGCCGCCGCCGTCAGGCCGCAACCGCCGCTCTTCTTCGGCCGCCGCCGCCGCCCGTCCACCCCCTTCATCTTCGTCCAGCACCGGCCCATCATCAACGTCGCCGTCATCTACCCCGACCACTTCGTCTACTCCGACCATCGTTGGTGACATCGGCCCCCACACCGATTGGTGCCACAACCGTCGTTGAGTCTTCTCCTCTGCTGGCCCTCCGACTCCTTGACATGGCGTACAGCTCGTGCAGGTCCCTCGTCTACGCATGCCCGGTGCTGGCAACACCGATGCGTGCCTTCATCCATGACGTGTCCCCGGGCTGGCAAGCCTGGTGCGGCGCTTCGTCAACTTCGTCTTCGTCCGTCTACGCATGCCCGATGCTGGCAACACTGACGCGTGCCTTCGTCCATGATGTGTCCCCGGGCTTGGCAAACCCGCTGCGACGCGTCGTTAACAATGTCTTCTTCCCGACGCACCACTTCTTCGACACCACTGCACCCATGACTAACTCGGCGTCTCCTTGCACCCGCGGCCCAATGGCGACGCCCTCAACACCGGCTACTCCGACTCGACATCGACCATGGCGTTCTTCGCACGGCTACCTCGACCACGGCTACACCCTCCTATGCTCTCGGCTACCTCGACATCGGCACAAAGGGTTATCATCTGTTTGAGCAACTCGTCGGCTTCCTCTATAGTCAACGTGTCCGCAACGCGACACCGTCCGCGACGCTCTCGCTACGATTGCGGGGGGGATGTCAGCCCGTCGGCTGCTATTCTCTCCAGTCTGACCGTCTGCGACGCTCCTGTTGTTCGCAACGCTACCGCTACGACTGCGGGGGATGTTAGAGATATATTTGGTAGTAGAGATTGCCCGGGTTTAGATAGATTTATTTTCATCTTATCTCTAGGAGGTGTCTTGCCCTCCAAATCTTGTACTCAATATATACTCACCCTCGAGGCTCAATAATATATCCATCATATTCTGTAACAATCTCTCTCTCCCTTCTAACAGATGGTAAATATGCATGGCTGATCGGTTGCATGAAAGGTCAAAGCTAGCTAAAACCAATTTCACATTGCTGCATACGGCACTAGCCAAACATGTCACTGTATTGTCAATACTCTAAAATAGTTTGGTATGCGAAAACCATGGTATCTTACACCAACAGGTTAAAATACTACAGTTTTTCAATACTTCGATTTTTTACTTTACTTTGCTACCAAACACGGCCTTACTTAAAAAATTTATTTTAGTATTCAAAAAATTCTTTCAAATATTTGTACGTAATTAAAAAATAATAATAAACTCAAAAGGGAGAAACCTGAATTAACCACAAAAGGAGAAGAAAACGAAAAATAGAAAGAAAAAAAAACGCTCAGGCCGGCCAAGCGCTCGCAGATTTGCAAAAAGTTCAACGATTCAAAAAAAATGTCCCTGTTTGCAAAATATGTTCACAAATTCATAGTTGTCACAAATTTAAAAACTTTCCGGGGAGGTTCAAATAATGTTTGTGCTTCCAATTTTTTTCTGGAATTTAAAAAATGTTCCTGTTTTCAAATCTATTCTACATAAATATATAAAATGTTCTTGGAAATTCAAAATTTTATGGAAAAAGCTATTCTACACAAATACATAAAATGTTCCGGCAAAATCTATTCTACAGACATAATGTCAATATTTTTATTTTCATAATTTAAAATTTGTTAATGTTTTATAAAAAATAAAAAAAATCAAAAACTGTTTGGGATTAAAAATTTATTTGCTTTTTTCAAACAATATTCATGTTTTGTCATTCTTAGCAATATGAAGACACGGAGATTTTATTTGGAATTTATGTACAATTTATTAAAATACAAATATTTCTTTTTTGAAATTTTTTTGAAAGGCCAAACATATTTCAAAATGATTAAAAATTTACAAAGCATGATCATATTCTGGAGAAAAAGAAACAAAAAAATTGAAAAGAACCAAAATACAAATAGAAAAAGGTAAAGGACGCAGGCTTTCTGGAAAAACAAAATCAATAATCTGAAAAAATATTCACGAATTTGAAAAATAGTTCCTGGATTTGAAAAACAATTATGGGTTTTGCAAAAAAGTTGCAAATATACTGAAAAAGTTCATGGATTTGAAAAGAGTTCACTAAAGTTTCAGCACAAAACTGAAAAAAAAGTTCATGGAGTTGAAAAATATTCACGTATTTGAGAAAAGTTTTGAATATTTTTTGGAAAATTTGCGCATTTGAAAAAAATCAAACAAAAAGATAAGATAAATATAAATAATATAATATAAAAACTTGAGTAAAAACAAAGCAAAACCGGCCAAAACTGCTCGATAGAAAAGGAAAACCAGAATCTTTCTTTTAAGCGTTATATTTGACATACTACAAAAAGATGGAAAAAGAAGAACTTTGACATAGGAGGTGAGGTATCCCACGTGTTTAACATGTCGGGTTATGAACCGTGAGGTTCTGAGTTTGAGGCTGACATAAAGCGCTTATTTTTTGAATGGCGCAAAAGAAATTGGGCCCAGCCCACCCCGGGGGGGGGGGGGGGGGGGGTACAACGAAGTAAATAAAGGGAAATAAAAAAACAAAACCAAAGAAAAAAATGCCAAACATAATAAAAAGAAGAAAGACTGAGAAGATGCAAATCAAGAATAATAAAATAAGTAACGAGGCACAACAAGTCAGCTGTCCTAGTTCGTTAAAGCTGGTGGAAGTAAACTAGGTGCTTAGGAGTTCAAATCCTACCTCTCGCACCTACTTTTTGAAGGGGCATGCTACGCGTCGGCTGGCGGATCTTGTGCCAACCTCATCCTTACAATTACAACAACGACTGTGTTGCAGAACCTTCTGCAACAGAGGTCATGTTCAGAAACTTTTGCAATAAAACTCATGTTGCAGAAACTTCTGTAACAGATGTCTTGTTGCGGATTTTTTTCCCTAACAATTTTTTTTTTGCAGAATTCTTTTGCAACATAGGTTCTGTTGCAGAATCTCATTGTAACACATCACTTGTTGCAAAGCACCTTCGGTGAGTTCAAGGTGACAGTTCACAGCACTAAACACACTATGCTTAGGAGAAAAGATTGAGTGTGCACCCAGGAAGGAACGTGGCAAGTGGAGCACGGGGCGGATGCAGCCGAGTGATCCGCCGGCTGATTGGTAACATTTTCCTCTTTTGAAGCAAAGCTCGGTTTCTTAACGGTAAGATTTCTTTTCTTCATGCCTTAGTTTGGAGTAAAATACATGGTTGGTACAGAAAGTGGCCGTGGAAGTTCAGTTCATGCATCAACTTATTCTAGCATTTCCGGAACATATATATGGATGATGAGGAAATGTAAGAGGAATTCAGTCTGTTGACTCGACACCATTTCAAGGCAATACCCCGCCATTATCTTCTTCTGATCTAAATTCAAATGTACCAATTTTTACTTTGGTTCTACTTTGTCTGACGAAAATTATGCTTATTTACCAATAAGACCGAACAAGTCCTCATGCGAAACACAGTTTCTTATGAGCATTAGCGTTTTCCTGTTCAAGTATGACCGGTATAAGGTGCTGTTTTGAAGAGCCCCTTTGCAACTGTTACTGAGAAGGTGACACCCAACATCGAGGACAACGTTGAGCCGCTACAAAGACTCAAGACAGATCACAACGTAACGCAGCGATGGCTCCAACTAGGGCGGAGGTTAACAACAAAACCGGAGAGAACCCCGTCCGTGGGAAGGGCGAGGACAACCGGCAGCGCGGCCGACGAGCTGACGGCGGTGCGCAGCGGCGTGGAGGAGGTCTGATGGCCATAGGAGGGGAAAGAGGGCATGCAGAGATGAGCAGCTGGCCAGTGAACGACGACGTCCCGTCCATGACAAGCCCGATTTTAATTTGTTTTGCTGGTCAATCCGTGTCCGGCAGTGCTGTGGATCCGACTCTGATCGAGGCTGGCCGCAAGCCCGATTTCAACTTGTTTTGCTGGTCGATGATTCCATAAATTGAAGAGAGGGCCAGGCCATGATGTACGAGCATCGCAGCCAAGCGCTTTGAGTTCCTGGTTCTTCGTTGGCGAAAGAGTAGAGCGGCTGGGTGATCCTCGGGCCACCAGTAGTAGAACGATCCGCCTCCGCAACGCAAAAGCACCGCCGGGATCGATGAAGCTTCTTCCGGCCGCCCTCGGCCTCGTCCTCCTCCTGCTCGTTCTGAATCCCAATGGCGTGGAGGCCCGGCCAGCCCCGGCCGTCGGCCATCAGAAGAAGGCCTCGAGCGCCACCTTCTTCGTCTTCGGGGATGACTTCGCCGACAACGGGAACCTCCCTCTGACCGACCCAGTCACCGAGATGTCGCGGCAATGGGCCTACCCCTACGGCTCCAACTACGTCGATGCCGATGGGTTTCCGCGGCCTAATACTCCGTCCGGCCGTTTCTCAAACTACAGAATCCAGTCGGATTTCATCGGTAAGTACTACTATGTTGTAATGTTACCCTAAAAAGGTACTCTGTTATATTTTAATCTCATGTTATACTGTAATCCATGGTGCATCACAATTAACCCTACTCGTTTGTTTTATTAATAACTTGCAGCGACAATGCTGGGATTGGAGGAAGCCCCTCCGGCGCATGCCCGCACGGCAAAGAAAACCTGTGACCCATCGGGCATGACCTTTGCTACCGGTGGTGCAAGCGTGTTGGACAGTAAATCGCACGAGGTCCCCGCCCTCGCCAAGCAGGTCGACACTTTTAAGAAGATGGTCAAGGACGGGACCATCACGGAGAATCAACTAAGTCGCTCTGTAGCGCTCGTGGCCTTCTCCAATAATGACTATGCAGGCACCAGCGTCATTGGCCTAAGTAGCCCCAGCAATGTGAGTATCATATCCGCACAATGTATATATGCATACACGAATTTGAACTAATTTGTTTGTGCATCTTACTAACTCATAATTTCCATATATGCAATGTAGATTAATGCTTATATTGGGAAGGTGACAAAAGAGATTGCAACTAATGTGGATCAATTGTTGAAGCTTGGGGTGACAAAGGTTCTTGTCAATAACTTGCACCCTATCGGTTGCATGCCATCACACACCCGAACCAACAACTACACGACGTGTGATATTTTTGGAAACTTGGGTGCATCCATTCACAACGACAATCTGAAACAAATTATGACATCAAGAAAGAATGTCTACATCATCGACGTGTACACCGCCTTTGTCAATATTGTAGATCATGGGGCAGGTATGTATCTACATGCATTCAAAAGCGTCTCATTATTTTATAATTATCTTAATCTAATTAGATGGGTTTGATTGTGTACATGAAATACTTTATCTAAACATTTTAAATTTCATGTGCATTAATGTAGGTAAAGGCTCGGAGTTGTCCAAACAATTTAAGCGCAAACTATCGCCGTGCTGCGAGAGTTTGAATTCGAATGGTTACTGCGGACAGCAGGACGAGTCATCCGCGGAGCTTCTTTACACTGTGTGTGACAACTCAAGCAAATTCTTCTATTGGGACGACATGCACCCAACACACGCAGGATGGGAAGCTGTCATGAAACAATTGGAAAAACCCTTGAAGAAGTTTGTAGATCAACACTAGGTAGCCAGGTTTCATATGTCGTTGTAGCGATTTTCATGCATGATGACAATATTCTGATTGTATTTGTTCGATAGTTTTATAAGCATTTCAAAGACTGTACTTTCTGGATTTGAGTCTTCTTTTGTAGAAACTATACTCATAAGAAGTAATTATTGTATTCCATATGGCACATCTACAATAAAGATGTGTCCTAGCTATACAAACCGAGTGCTTACCTATATGCGGTTCAATAAGGTCGAGGCAATTTCACGCCGGTTGATTTTTTGTTGTCTGACATGGTCTACCGGGTCGGCGTGTTCTAGGGATGACAGGTATCTTGTCTCTGAACTCAGGATTAAGATAATTTTACCCATGGATGGGTATCTGTGGTACCCGACCCGAAGTATGGTTTAGATAAGTTTTTATGTTCATGTACAACGCTCAAACCCGATCAACAACTCTATACCCGCGCAACCAGACCCGATAGTCTGACTCGCAGGGTCCATAACTTTTTTTCCCAACAACCCATAGCAGTTCACTAACCTATCGCCTTTCCATAGTGGCCTTTTTCCTCGCAGCAGTTCACTAACCCCTGACTGATGGCTACATGCGGTTGATTCGATTAGTATATCCATTGTATGGGCTTGTTTTCTAGCTGCCACCTTCCGATCCTACGAGCCTACGTACGCGACATTGATGCCTGAATGCATTCACCAAGTAATGATGTAAGTAACTGGCTTCCTTTACAAGCGCGTACATTGATGCACATAGACATAGTCAGCCTCCCTTGTTTTCAACCGCATTTCTGTCCGTGGTTGCTACATTGATGCACATACTCCATAGACATAGTCAGTAAGTAACTCGTGAGATTGGCTTAGACTCGGTCCATGCATGGTTGCTGGCTTGCTGCATTTCAGCTGCCCCCCTTGATTAGCGGCAGTAAAAAGATGCACACTTAATTACTTCGGACACACGCGAGAGACAATCTTTGATTGAACCAGTCAGATAAATTTACCATCAATCTCACGATGCTGATAAGTTGACAATCCATCCATCCATCCATCGAAGCAATCAAAACGAGACAGCTCACCGAAACGATGGCCGGAGACGGCCATCCTCTAGCTCACGTACGGCTCTACTTGCGTAGAAATTTACATGCGACCTAACAAGAATGGATGAATATGGAGCCATGGAGGATAATGTGCAGAACTAGAACATAATCACCATCATCTCCACAACCAGATCTCCCCCCCCCCCCCCTCCGTCGCCCTCTGCGCGGGCGACCGAGGGGCCCCAACCCTAGCCGTCGGGTCACCGCTTCTTCCTCTCCCTCCCCTCCATCGTCGCCGGTGGTCGGCGCCGGGCATAGCCTGTGCGTGAGACGACGGCGGCGGAGGCACTCCTCCCTCTCGCGGGTCATAGGGTGACGCGGGGCACCCTGGCTCGAAGGTGTGACCCCGATCTAGACTGCGGCGGCGCCGATCTGGTTCATGACGGTCCAGATCTGGACTACGGCGGAGTGGCGGCCGGCCGGCGTCCTACTGGCGGCTGTGATGGCAGTGTTCGTGACGGCGATGGCGATGGCTGTGCGTGGCGGCGTCGGAGGCGGCGCGGCGGCCTGCCCTATTTGGGCGACGGCGGCGGAGGCACTCCTCCCTCTCGCGGGTCATAGGGTGACGCGGGGCACCCTGGCTCGAGGGTGTGACCCCGATCTAGACTGCGGCGGCGCCGATCTGGTTCATGACGGTCCAGATCTGGACTACGGCGGAGTGGCGGCCGGCCGGCGTCCTACTGGCGGCTGTGATGGCAGTGTTCGCGACGGCGATGGCGATGGCTGTGCGTGGCGGCATCGGAGGCGGCGCGGCGGCCTGCCCTATTTGGGCGACGGCGGCGGAGGCACTCCTCCCTCTCGCGGGTCATAGGGTGACGCGGGGCACCCTGGCTCGAGGGTGTGACCCCGATCTAGACTGCGGCAGCGCCGATCTGGTTCATGACGGTCCAGATCTGGACTACGGCGGAGTGGCGGCCGGCCGGCGTCCTACTGGCGGCTGTGATGGCAGTGTTCGCGACGGCGATGGCGATGGCTGTGCGTGGCGGCGTCGGAGGCGGCGCGGCGGCCTGCCCTATTTGGGCGATGGCGGCGGAGGCACTCCTCCCTCTCGCGGGTCATAGGGTGACGCGGGGCACCCTGGCTCGAGGGTGTGACCCCGATCTAGACTGCGGCGGCGCCGATCTGGTTCATGACGGTCCAGATCTGGACTACGGCGGAGTGGCGGCCGGCCGGCGTCCTACTGGCGGCTGTGATGGCAGTGTTCGCGACGACGATGGCTGTGCGTGGCGGCGTCGGAGGCGGCGCGGCGGCCTGCCCTATTTGGGCGGCAGCGGCGATGCGGTCGGCGGCGGCGTGGAGGGCCTGGTGGTCACATCGGCAGCACGTCCGATTAGATCTGTTCTGACCGATGCAGTCGACGGTGGTGGTCACCTCTTTCGTCAGAGGTGGCCGGCCTGTGTCTGGCTGGTCAGATCTTGAGATTCATCGTCTAGTCCCGGATACGAGTCGGGGAGACATAGTTGCCGGTGAAAACCGAGCGTTGGCGGGCGATGGCGGCGTTTTCCCACCGTTACCTTGATGAATGTATCGTCATGTAACTGTTGTCGACCCGCTCGTGCTGCTTCGGGGGAAACTCTAGGATCTGATCTTCCAGATCGGACGATGGCGATACTACAGTGTTGTTTCTCTCTTGGGAGTATCGTTTGTGGAGCAGCGGTGGAAGACAGGGGCTGGAGGTGGAGCAGCTTCGTCTTGCACGGAGCTTCGGTGGAGCTGGCAAGTCATGCCTGACCGACAGGTGCTACGCTGAGTCATGGCTGGTTGGCAGGTGCTACGCACGATGGATCTTTCAGAGTCTTCGCGTTTGGACGGACGAGCGCAAGACGGTGGCGTCGTTGGGTGTTGTGATGGCGTCGACGGATGTCCGGACTGGCAATGATGATGCGGATCTCTCTCCTGAAGATGGGAAGTGGTCCGATGATGATGGCGGCTTCTAAAACTTGTGCATGTGGTGTGCGCTTTAGGTAGGTTGTACCGGCTGTTGGTCCCAATATGTTATGTGGATGGATCGGCAACGACACTGATTTTAGATAGGATTTTAATCATTTTTGCCACTAGTTGTGTCCCACTATTCAGTTTTACCACTAGAAGTTACAACTACTCAAAAATGCCATCGATCCGTGAGATGTTTGCTCAAAAATGCCATCGTTTCGTTAGATGTTTCCTCAAAAATGCCATTAGACATCGTTATTTTCACATCAAACTCATTGACCATGTTATATGACAAAAATAAGCCTAGACCCACATGTCAGTTCTCTCTATCTCACAATAATAAGTATGGCCCCGCTTGTCAGGAGTAACCAAGCGAATAGTTTTATAGGAAAATAAGAATATCGTTAGGATCAAGTGGGCCCCACACTTTATTGTAGTAAGATAGAAGGAGAGCTGGCATGCTGGTTCATAGGTATTTATGTCATTATAACATGGCAAAAGAGATTTGAGATCACAATAATGGTGCCCAGTGGCATTTTTGAACATGTGTCTAACAAAGCGATGGCATTTTTGAGCAGTTAAAATTCCTAGTGGCAAAAGTGAGTAGTGAGACACAACCGATGGCATAAATGATGAAAACCCACATTATCGTGTTTGTAGATATGAGTGATGACTTCAGATGAATTGATGTATGTTCTTGTCAGACCTTTGTGAAATAATTAATAAAGATGGCTGCCATGCATCGATTGATGCAAAAGCCAAGGGTTTATTTAAAAAAAAAACTCATGGACGGCTGTACATGGCGTAGGGGCGTCATCAACTTTGCACGGTCTCGGCGACTACACTAGGGTGTAATTGACGATTGTATGCATCTTGTTAACTGATAAATGTTGGAAAAATTAGCAATTTTTTGATTGATTTAATAAATCATGATGATAATGTTATAATATTAATCTCATACTTAAGATGTGAGCACGTATTACACATAGAGCAGATATTTTTCGACAAAGAAAATATATTAATATCACAAAGATACTAATTACACCTATCCTTCGCACCAACAAAATATCATCTAGACTTTGAGGATGCACACAGTGGTTAATCACTCACAATGGCAGTACACAAACAATCACCAAAGACAGCATACAGACTACATACGAGGTTTTTCAAAAGTGACGCCTCTAACAAGGGAACAGTACATAAGCGTCGTCGACGGCTGATCATAGTCTGATTTCTCAAAACAATGCCTTCGACAAGGCCATTGCCAGGTACAACCAGCGAATGTCTGACCTTGGCTTTCATCCTGAGAATCGAGACCCGATACTTAAGGAGTACCACCAACATGAAGTCCTCCGGTGTTGTCGCCCCCACGCGCACGACCGGATCCCCTCCGATCCAAAAATCCAGGGGCATTTCGCAAATCCAATTAGATCTGTGATGAAGAATTCCGGAACTCGTCGGCAGCCAGATCAAGGAGGATTGACATTAGGAAGGTCGATGATTTGACCCGAGAAGAACACTAGGGCCTCCACCTTTATTGACCCAGGACATCAACCCCCACACCGTCAGCCCACGGGAACAGGCTGCCCTGATCTCCTCCATCGTCGAGTGGCAGGAGATGAGTGCCCACGCCGCCTGAGGTCTGGTCATCAAGGCCACCACAACCTCAAGCACGTCATGCCAGGCTGCCACCGCGCTGCAGATGCGAGGTTGTGCCTCCTCGCCGCCGCAGGAAGTCTACCCCAGCGCCGCCCACACGGCCACCTCAGCATCAGCACCACCAGCACCCGGGGGCACCGCCCTGGCTCTGAAGCTCCGCCGCCTAAACCGCGTCGTCCGGGGTCGACGTGCCGGCCGAAGTGCTCCCCGCGCGAGGGAACTCAACACGAGAAGACATCCCCGCCACTGCTGCCTGCCAAGTAGGCTTTACCTGACGGTGTGCGTCCTCCGACGACTGTGGGAGAGAGGATGGAGATGACGGGGGCATCAACGTCTAGGTTTTTTGCCCGAGCACCCCCCTCCCCCCAAGTGAGCGATGCGGGCGTCTGTTTAGTAGGGTTTAACTCCTCTCGAGCCGCCTCCCCGAGCAGATATATCTATATAAACAACTATTATAGCTAACAAACGAACAAACAAAAGAAGCATGAACAAATCACACCCTCCATGTGGTGGTAGCAGCGGTAGCGGCAACCTTCTTCTTGGCGACTTCGGGGTGTTTGCCCATGGGGATGTCGGAGAGGTCGAGGACATATATAGTCGAAGTAGTGGAACCACATTGAGCAGTCACGCCTGAGACACTCCCCAAAATCCTAATCGCTCTTCTCCCAGTCTAGGATCACGAAGGACGGGGTTTCGAATGCTTGATCTCTCATACAGGCCGCGTGCACGTGGTTGATGGGATGGGATCGCCGGAAGCAACAACAATGAAGGGAAAGATTGTGGATTATACACGAGAAGGTAGAGCATATGCGATTTGATCTGACGGCTAGGGTTGCCTCTACTTCTAATATACTGTATATGTAATCGGGTATGGAGACCGAGTCGGCAACAGCCCACGATCCAATTAATTATTCGTTCTAACAGGCAAACATAAAGCGCATGCATGACACAAGTCTGATCTCGACTCGTTCACGAAACACGAGCACGTGCACGAGCCAGACGGTTTGCAGGGAGGAGCGCACATATATCACTTCTCTTTTCAATCTTCAACAACATGTGGAAGAGAATTTCTTATAAAGAGGTCTTAACTTTCCTTGATTTCGTGAGATTGGCTTAGACTCAATCCATGGTTGTTGCATTTAAACTGCCCCCTTAATTAGGGGCAGTAAAAAGACGCATACTTACTTCGGACACACACGAGAAATAGTCTTCGATTGAACTAGTCATATGAATTTACCCCCAATCTCACAGTGTTGATAAGTTTATGATACATTTGATCGATCCATGGAAGCAATCAAGCTCATCCAAACGCCGGCTAGAGACGGCGATCATCGATTGATGGTTGTACTCTAAATAGATTCACATGCAACCTAAGAATGAATGGATGAATATGAAGCCGGTCTCCACACGATCTTGAAAGGCATGGAGCCATGGAGCCTTTCATGCAGGATCAGGACCTGCATGCGTTATCATCTCAACTAACGTGATCCCATCTGGTTTGGCTGTCAAGCGGCGCCCGCAAACGACTGACCATGGCCTAGCGATCTTCCTCATTCAATACCAGGAAGACCCATCCCAATTCTTGTTTTTTTCTTTTCTTTTTTGAAGAAAAGAGGTTCACCCCTGTCGCATTTTATTGAAAACAAGGCAACCTGACTAAGAACTGTTCTCAGCACTCGGGCCGAGCCAAAGTAGCTGAGCCAAACTACAAACATGAGATAACCTCACAGTACAACTTAAGCAAAATAAGTCCTATGGATAGGAAGTCGCCAGAACAAGCGACAAAACATGCCCGACTTCGTTAAATATCAATCGGAAATTTAGAATAGCTACTACTACAGAAAGCTCGGCGTTGCCCTTACAGTATCTACAGCCAGGCGTCCCAAAGAGTAAATTCCGGTTTTTACCCCCTATTTTGATATTTTTGACACTAATTACCCTATTTAGCCATATTTCATCCATTTTACCCAATTTAACAAAAGTTCTGCCATAATTTACCCTGTTTAAAATTTTGTGAGCGTTCTGACCGACATGTCCCAATTGTCAGGTCCACTTGGCATCCCACATCGACCGTTTTTTCCTGCCTATTTTCTTCTTGCTGGACCGGTCCTCCCAGCTTCTCCTTGACCGGGAACAGGACCAGCCCGATGGAGGTCGCTCGCGTCGCATCCAACGCACAACGCTTGCCTCCAGTTGGTTCTTGCTTGTGTTGCCTGTCCCCTATCGATTGCATCGCCCGTCTAGGTTTCCAACCCACACACATGCTAGGCTCGCTCGAACCTTGGGTTGGGGATTGTCAGGCAGCGGTGATGATGACGGCGGTGGCGGCGATGAGTGCTGAGCGGCCAGCCATGCGATTTCATACCTCCTCGAGCAGGGTTGTATGGCCGCGGCATCCAAGCAAGAAATGACCCCGTGGAATCCGATGGCTCCGTCAAGCTCGCCGACGTTGGCATAGGCGCGTCCTTGTACATGATCCCATCAGGCTGTGACCAGTTCATCTTACTACTTTGGCGACATAGCAGGGACCCCATGAGGATGTGCTCAGTTGATGGCGGGGCTATGGCGATGGCTGGTTCAACAAATTAGTGAGGTTGGTGAACAAACAATCCCTCTCAATCGTGCCCCATTCCACAAGATTTTGACCATATCTATCATAGCAATTTGTGTAGTCTGATATTTTCCCGACTCATGCATTAGCCGGCGAGGCGTTTCATTAGGACAGAATTAAGATGCTTATTGAAGATCATGTGTATACATGTCACCCTTCTGCAATGTGTAGGAGCTAAGAAAGGTGAAGACTGACAAGGTGTTTGTGCCGCTGCTTGTGTAGCCTGTCATTGCCACTGCCACTGTTTGGTGTATTCTGTAGTTTGTGTAGTTGTGAACTAGTGAAGCTATCTATAAATGGGAAGCATTATTCAATCCTGTTTCGAACATGTGAATCCAGAGCAGTCTATAGCCTATATTAATCAGTTTTGACAGTAGTGTGAAGCAGAAATACGATCTGTTTGGCAAAAGAGAGATAATTTGACAGCATGATCCTTGAATAAGGAGACGAATTGACATCATGACCCAGGGAACAAATAGGCAGAAATAGTTGTCATAACACAAATTTTTCGCATTTTATTTCCATGATCTGTTGCAAATAATAGAGAAGGATCTATTTTATAAATAATAGGAGAATACCATCAACTCCAAAAAATAGACAGGGTAAATAGGCACAACACAATTGGACCTGCCGGTTAGAATGCTCACAAAAAATTAAAAAGGGTAAATTATGGCAACATTTCTACTAAATAGGGTAAAATGGATGAAATCCTGCTAAATGGGGTAATTAGTGTCAAAAATGTCAAAATAGGGGGTAAAAACCGGAATTTACTCCGTCCCAAACCCTCCTCAAACGTCCTGACGGGTCACCCAATAACTGAACGGTCATGATATTTTGATCCAGACGGATATCTCAAACGGGCCTCGAACGTCCGGGCTGACCGGCACCCCTCATATCCAGCCCAAATATGAGGCGGATATGGGGCGCCCTGGCACACCCGCCATGTCGAACCCGGTCCATGCTGACCTACCCGACCCCACATATATTCGTCCTCATCTGCGCATCGAAGCAAACCCTAACCACTCCCCTCCGCCACCCGAGCTCACCTCCGGTGGTCTCTGGCCTTCTCCGGCATGGCAGACAGCGGATCGGACTCCAACCAGTTTGGATCCGTCGACTGGGGTGTCATCCTGTGTGGGTTGGAGGAGGCGATGACAGTCTGCATTGCACTCCACCGCTCCCAGGCGGACAACGCCCGACCTACGGATGGATCTCACCGCCACGACTCCATAGCGTCGACTCACCAGGCGCTCAGGTCCTCCGGGGTTGGATCCTCGCGGTCCCGGCAGCCGGAATCCCTCCCCTTCCCCATCACCGGTCGAGCAGACTATGAGTCCCACCGGTACCGGGCAGCCCGCCGGGGGAAAGAGAGGATAAGGGCCACTGAGGCCGTATCACGAAGGAAATGGCGGCGGCAGAGGCGGCTAATGCAACGCCGCAGGCGGCCACAGAGGAGGAAGCCATCCGCGCCCGCATTATGAAGAAACGGCAGCGGAGGAACACACGTGCCCTTGCCCGAGAGCAGAATCGGGCAGTCCGTACCATGGCCGGACTGCCACTGAAGGAAGAGAAGGCGGACAGTGATGGTGAGGAGAGCTCATGCGACGAGCAAATTCGGCTCGATCCGTACCACGTCTTCGGTCGGTACTTCCACGAGAAGGACGGCAAGGGCGCCGGGAAGGGCAAGAGCAACCGTCAATGAACTTCACTATAGCCAAACATGCCAAATTTTGATAGTCCGATGGCATGTTTAGTTAGTAGTGATGGAGTAGCCGTACAATGTGTGTGCATCGACATAGTTGCGTGAGTTTGTATCAATTTGAGATATGAAAATAGAGGTGTCCGGATATGGATTACATTATTTAAGGGGTGCCTAATCAGTGCCCGCGGACGCACCCATCCGCGTGCGTTTCAGGGACCGAATTTGCCAAGTCCGAGTGTAGATGTTTTTAGACCTACCCACATGATATGTCAGCTCCACGCAATTCTCAGAAGTTCTCCTTCGATGATCAAGGAGGAGCAAGCATTCCCGCATCAATACTCTGCACACAAGATTTTCCACTGGTGTAGTAGGACGCTTGTTCTTCCAAGGAGCAGTCTGACATCTTTCGAAACCAAGCCCTAAAAGCAAATATCATTGCGCAACGTCCATAAGCTCCAGATAGAAGTGGCACAGGCCATATTGATCACAAAAGTTTTAGTATCTTGAGCCCAACGTTCAGATAAGCCAATCATAGATCTCGGAGGATTAAAATTCAGAAATGACTCTCCAAAGTTCCCTGGCAACAAGGCAAACAAAGAACATGTGCTGGACATTTTCCAGCTCATTGCAGAAAAAGCAAGTTAGGTCATTAAGATGTTGTCATTTAGATATATTTTCTCTAGATAATTTTTTATTGTGAAAAGCCAACCAGAGAAAACCAAGAACCTCACAAGGATTGAGATTTTTCAGATTTTTTCCCATAAAGGGGCAGCAACCCCACCAAAATTGATCAACTTATAGAAGGAACATACACTATATACCCCAGATGCCTCCAAGGTCCACACCCGTCGGTCAACACTAGGACCCGGTACCAAAGGAGCAATTAGAGCATCTACAGCCATACTTCACAAATCGTGGACGTGTTCGCGGACAGTTACCGGTCACCTCTTATATTTTAGAATCGCAACCAGTCTTCATTTCTGGATCCTCAAATTCAAACTAGTACTTGCAATGTAATATTCATCTAGTATATAGTTAGGCTACCTACTCGTCATCGGATACGTCGATGATGTCCTTGTGGGAACCGTCAGCCTTGTGGTCATTGGCGGCGGGGCGAAACTCCAACGCGTCCTCCTCGTCAACGAAGAACGCCTCACACGTCATGCCCGCCTCATAGATGTAGCGGCGGTTGGGTTGGCCTCGACCTCGAGCTCCGACTGGACTGACTCGAGGATGGCCTGCTGCTTCGCCGAGTCCACCGCTTGAGCGACCTCGAACTCCGTCGGCTTGCCCGGGCTGCTCCGGTGCCGGATCCGCCTCGCCCTCGTCCTCTTCGTCCGACGGCTCTACCTCCTCCATCTCCACGCCCAGCGCCTCCTGCTCCGGCGCACATCTCCTAATAGGAAGAAAGAGCGGGCGTCCGTCGGATGCACTAGCGAGGACAGGTGGCGGCGGATCACGCCGGGTACATACGCACGGGACGGGGTTTGCACTTTGCACATGGTCTTCACGAATTGTTATTTTCCGGGTGGTGCGACGGGGTCAAGCCGGATCTCTTTTTGCCCATTATTCGCCACGACTTGCTTGGCGCGGTTGGTGTGTGTGCTGCTGCATGCGCTGATGCTCGATGGCGATGGCGATTGCTTGGCGAGAGGAACTCGTGATTCGGTCGCCCGGGTCCTCTGTTTAGAAAGAATATACCCGGTCTCCCCTCCCGTTCCCTCCTATGCCACCACAAACCAGGGGTTGGCAGTGAATAAACAAACACCGTCGGATGACCAGATCCCGCTCCCACACGGCTAAAGCGTGTTCCACACTGCGCTCTCGTTCATATTCAATTGCGCTCGGAAGCTCCCGCCCGCCTACCCCGTCTCCCCCCCGCCCCGGTGAGTAGGCCATGCACGCATGGGCGCACGCGCTACCCGCCATTTTTCCTCGCCAGTCCACCTGCTCCCTCCTCGCCCCTGACCCCGATCGCCGCCGTTCAAACCCCCGGCTGCTCCCTCCACCAACCCACCCCACCCCACCCAGTAACGACCAACGAGTACCCCCTATATCTACGCGCCGGCAACTCCCCCTTTGAGCAAGCCAAGAAAGCTGGCATACAGCGTGCCACTGGACACTTGACTCGACGGTCATTGTCCCCGAACCTTGATCCGTCCTTCTTTCTGGGAGGGAGGGAGGCTGCCAGTCGGCCGGCCATGGACACTGCGGAGGCGGCGTGGGGGGTGGCGAGCCTGCGGCTAGGCTCCCGCCGGCTAGGCTCTCGCTCCTCGTACCGGGAGCGAGGGGCCGACGTCTTCTCCAGGGCGTCGTCGGCGGCCGGGGCGGGCTCCGAGGACGATGAGGAGGCGCTCATGTGGGCGGCGCTCGAGAGGCTGCCCACGCACAGCCGCGTCCGCAAGGGCTTCGTCGTCGGGGACGACGGCAGCGGGGTCGAGCTCGGACTCATCGACGTCGCCGCCCTCGGGTACCAGGAGAGGACGCGCTTGCTCGACCGCCTCGTGCGCGTCGCCGAGGAGGACCACGAGCACTTCCTGCGCAGGCTCAAGCAGAGGATAGACAGGTGGCTCCTCTCACCTGTTTGCGTTGCTCTGCTCTGCTTTGCATCCATCTCTCTGCTGTTGTCACCTATTTGCCATCAATCTCTCCACTTCATTCTGAAATATTTGAAGTTCTTCATTTGTCCTAACTCAAACTTCCATAAGTTTGACAAAATTCAGAGAATCATTTACTAATATCCACAACACCATATATATATAGTATGAAAATATTTATTCTCAGGAAAAAAGGTATGAAAATATACCTAATGATGAATAGGTGAAAATGGTAAAAACATATTTCCTAACATATTTGAACATTTTCACCATTCATAGATCTCCTCTTGTTGTCAATCCGAAGCCCCGATCACGCGTTTGTTAGAAACTAAGCATGAAGGACGTCAACAGCAGATGATGAATTTCTTGCCTGCTCATTTGTTTCAGGGTTGGGATTGACTTTCCGACGATCCAGGTGCGATACGAGCACCTCAACATCGAGGCGCTCGCACACGTGGGGAACAGAGGCTTGCCCACCTTCATCAACACCACTCTGAATGTTCTAGAGGTACTGCCAGGAGCGTTGAAGCCACTATATGTTATCATGAATTCTAAGGAATATTCTTCAAGCCTGACCTTTTTTTTTTGTACCCGCCTTCTCTTTCAGACATTAGCCAATCTTCTTCATATTGTTCCCAACAAGAAGATACCCATCAATATCCTGCATGATGTCAACGGGATTATCAAGCCAAAGAGGTAACGCTTTTGGACGGGACCGTTATTTTTCATGTCGTTGCACGACCACCCACCAGGGTGATCAGAGTAGTCTCCAGTACTTCAGTTAGATTATATGTTCTGGAATCATGATAGCACAAAACAATATAATTTTCCAGGTGAAAAATTGTATGTCAAATGATCACCACTGTTTATGTTGTTGTAGACTTTTCTTTGTTGTGAAACATTCTTCAGTGTTGCATCACTCGTCGATTTTCCGTATTTGTGCCGTCCTTAAGCAACATATTTCAGTTGCGCTTGAGGTCTGATATCCGGTGTTCATGCAAAATTCAGGATGACGTTACTACTAGGGCCACCAGGATCAGGGAAGACTACACTGCTTCTTGCTTTGGCAGGGAAACTAGACTCTGATCTAAAGGTTAGACAGCATACTTGTTTATTAATCAACTAGACTGTGACAGCAATCTTGTTGTAAAGTTCCAGGAAACTTACTCTTGTGTGATATGATACGAATAAACCAGGTTTCAGGGAAAGTGACATACAATGGGCATGGAATGAATGAGTTTGTGGCTCAAAGATCAGCAGCTTACATATCCCAACATGACCTCCACATCGCTGAGATGACGGTACGGGAAACCTTGGCCTTCTCAGCCAGATGCCAGGGGATTGGAAGTAGATATGGTGAGCTCAAAATCCAATGACTTTATGGGAGACAATTTACTCCTCTCTATAATTGTGTGCTAATTCTTGGTGAACTTGTCCTAGACATGCTAACTGAGCTATCAAGAAGGGAGAAGGCTGCAAATATCAAACCAGACCCAGATCTTGATGTATACATGAAGGCAATATCAGTGGGCGGTCAGGATACAAATATCATCACTGATTACATCCTCAAGGTACTGAATCCAAAAACAATATCTTGTTCTTGAATCCAACAACAATATCTTGTTCTTCAATGTGCTAAGCTCTGAATGTTATGCTGAACCCTGCAGATTTTAGGTCTTGACATTTGCGCTGACACCATGGTCGGAGATGATATGCTGAGAGGAATCTCAGGGGGGCAACGCAAACGTGTCACAACTGGTATGTCTGGTATTGCAAAATTGTCATGGATGCATAATTCTAAAAAAAATTGTAGAACAAAAATGCCAAATTTCTTGAACATATCATTGCCAAGAGTTTTTCTGGAACCACAACATATACTTCTCATGCTTATCCTGTTGTACACTATACAAATTTCCATGAACATCTCATCTCGTTATCATAGCAGAATATGAGATCTGAGCATTTGCTGACCCTTGGTTACTTGAAATTTTCTGAAGGCGAGATGATGGTCGGGGCGGAAAGAGCACTGTTCATGGATGAAATCTCCACTGGCCTAGATAGCTCTACCACATACCAGATAGTGAAATCACTTGGACTAATCACCAACATCCTCGGTGGCACGACTGTCATTTCCTTGCTGCAACCTGCACCAGAAACATATAATTTGTTTGATGACATAATCCTCTTGTCGGATGGTCACATTGTGTATCAAGGGCCACGTGAACATGTGCTTGAGTTCTTCGAACTCATGGGCTTCAAATGTCCCGACCGGAAGGGGGTCGCCGACTTTTTGCAAGAAGTAAGTCAGCTCAAATGCTTTGTCAAAGTTTACTAATTTCCAAGCCTCATGATGTTGGTCACTTCACAATTTTGGTTACTGACACCAGCGAAATTAACTTACAGGTGACATCAAGAAAAGATCAGCCACAATACTGGGCAAGGAATGACCGGAGATACCAATACGTCCCAGTCAAGGAGTTTGCTCGTGCATTCCAGGCATTTCATGTTGGCCAAAGTCTATCTGCGGAGCTGTCTCGTCCTTTTGACAGGAGCCAGTGCCACCCTGCTTCACTGACGACCAAGCCGTACGGTGCCAGCAAGATGGAGCTGCTGCGCGCATGCGTCGAGAGGGAGTGGTTGCTCATGAAAAGGAATATGTTTGTCTACCGTTTCCGGGCTTTCCAGGTAAAGCCTCCCATTTCAGTTCAGGCAAATCTTCATACTTATAAGAGATTGATTGATTGATGGCACTACCTCTGCAGCTTCTGGTGATGACAACAATCGTGATGACACTGTTCCTGCGCACAAACATGCACCATGGTAAGGTTAACGACGGCATTGTCTTCATGGGTGCTCTGTTCTTTGCTCTAGTTGCCCACATGTTCAACGGTTTCTCCGAGCTCGCTATGGCCACCATAAAATTGCCGGTCTTCTTCAAGCAAAGAGATTACCTCTTCTTCCCTGCATGGGCTTACGCCATACCAACTTGGATTCTCAAGATACCGATATCTTGTGTCGAGGTCTCCATCACAGTATTCCTGGGTTACTATGTCATTGGGTTTGACCCAGATGTTGGAAGGTACGCGTCAAATATCCTCTTACTGTGGCAGACTAACAGTTAAACCATACGTCTTGCTGTCCTAGTTCTGGAGGAAGAAAAAGAACATCACAGACAAGTAGGTACCAATATTAATTATCTTGCTGTTTTCTTGCAGGCTGTTCAAGCAGTACTTGCTTCTGTTGCTTGTCAACCAGATGGCTGCAGCAATGTTCAGGTTTATTGCAGCACTGGGCCGGACCATGGTTGTTGCAAATACGCTGGCGTCCTTTGCACTTTTTGTGATGCTGGTGCTCAGTGGATTCGTCCTGTCACATCGTAATGCCCCTGAAAAACATTTTTCACTTGGTAGTTGAAATGTAAATTTCAGAGAGAAGATTAGTGACACCGGTTTCGTTTGCTTGTTCATGACAGATGATGTGAAGAAATGGTGGATCTGGGGCTACTGGGTGTCACCGCTTCAGTATGCCATGAGCGCCATTGCCGTAAACGAGTTCCTTGGACAAAAATGGCAACGGGTATGTAGCTGTTGTTTCCGCCGTGACAACAGTATTGGTCATTCGCATAACATGGTACTGTAGTTCTGACTGTCAAAACCATTTTGCAGGTTCTCCAGGGCTCCAACAATATCTTAGGAATTGATGTGCTCAAGTCCAGGGGCATGTTCACTGAGGCAAAATGGTACTGGATTGGCGTTGGGGCACTCCTGGGATACGTTGTCCTGTTCAACATCCTCTTCACCTTCGCTCTAAGCTACCTCAAACGTACGTAATTCAAAGCTTCTAAATGGAATTTTGCAATGCACATTTTGATCAAGCACTTGATCTGAGACCATTACTTGTATAACATGCAGCGTTGGGTAAGTCTCAGCAAATTCTTTCAGAGGATGCACTGAAGGAGAAGCATGCCAGTATCACCGGCGAAACTCCTGTTGGCTCTGTCTCTGCAGCTGCAGGTAAGGCCAGTTGCAGTAATGGTTGGATTTGGACATGATCATGGCAACATGTCATCTAAATGGCCAAACTTCTCTTGTAGGGAACATCAACAACTCGAGGTCAAGGAGAAATTCTGCCGCCCCAGGCGACAGTGGTAGGAAGGGAATGGTCCTCCCTTTTGCACCGCTTGCTGTTGCCTTCAACAATATGAGATACTCTGTTGACATGCCTGCGGTAATGCCAAAATTAGCTTTCGGTTTTCAAAGAATAAGAACATCATGTGAAGTACTAGTACTAATTAACTTGATTTTGTTGCATAACAGGAAATGAAAGCACAAGGTGTTGATGAAGATAGGCTGCTTCTGCTGAAGGGAGTGAGTGGCAGTTTCAAGCCGGGAGTCCTGACAGCACTGATGGGGGTCAGCGGCGCCGGCAAGACCACGCTGATGGACGTGTTGGCTGGCAGGAAGACTGGAGGCTACATCGAAGGTGACATCTCAATCTCCGGCTACCCGAAGAAGCAGGAGACCTTCGCTCGTATCTCCGGTTACTGTGAGCAGAATGACATCCACTCACCAAACGTGACGGTGTATGAGTCCCTGGTCTACTCTGCATGGCTCCGCCTGCCTTCTGATGTCGAGTCGGAAACAAGAAAGGTATATATATGCGTCCTTGTTCAGCTGGGGCACACAGGCCAGGGATACATTACACTTGTTCTGATCTGAACAATGCCATTTCATCATATTTCACAGATGTTCATAGAGCAAGTGATGGAGCTGGTGGAACTGAATACACTGAGGGATGCCCTTGTTGGACTACCTGGAGTGAACGGCCTGTCGACAGAGCAAAGGAAGAGACTGACGATCGCAGTCGAGCTCGTCGCTAACCCCTCCATAATATTCATGGATGAGCCTACCTCTGGCCTTGATGCCAGGGCCGCGGCTATTGTCATGAGGACGGTGAGGAACACCGTCGACACAGGCAGGACTGTTGTTTGCACCATCCACCAGCCTAGCATCGACATTTTCGAAGCCTTCGATGAGGTAATTGTTTATACTAGAAAATTCCTTTTTCATGCATGTTTCCAAAATTATCGTGATCCTGACATTCTTTTGGCCTTGCAGCTATTCCTGATGAAGAGAGGAGGGGAGGAGATATATGTGGGTCCTCTAGGGCACCAGTCGTGCGATCTCATCCAATACTTTGAGGTAACTTTGCCGTCCTTCTCATCCAATAATTTCCTCCTTAATTTCCTAGGTAGTTTTTTGGCTTTGATTGATAGTAACAGTTTGCTGGTATTAATTTTATCAGGGAATCGAACATGTCAGCAAGATCAAACCAGGGTACAATCCGGCAACTTGGATGCTGGAAGTGACCTCACAAGCACAAGAAGATATACTAGGTGTCAGTTTCGCGGAAGTCTACAAGAACTCAGACCTCTACCAGTAAGTAGTCATTAATTTTGCATGTTTGTCAAAGAAAAAACGAAAGGCCTGATGGACTGACAAACACGATGTACTATGTATTTTGCAGGAGAAACCAGAGTGTGATCAGGGACATCAGCAGGGCCCCTGCTGGCTCCAAGGATCTCTACTTCCCGACGCAGTACTCGCAAAGCTCTGTCACCCAATGCACGGCATGCCTGTGGAAACAACACCTGTCCTACTGGAGGAACCCTCAGTACACAGTGGTCCGCTTCTTCTTCTCCCTCGTGGTGGCACTCATGTTCGGCACCATATTCTGGCAGCTCGGGGGCAAGACATCAAGGACGCAGGACCTGTTCAATGCGATGGGGTCCATGTACGCTGCGGTGCTCTTCATGGGGATCTCCTATGCCTCGTCGGTGCAGCCTGTGGTGGCCGTGGAGCGGACGGTGTTCTACAGGGAGCGGGCAGCTGGGATGTACTCAGCGCTTCCGTACGCATTCGGGCAGGTGGTGGTGGAGCTCCCCTACGTGCTGGTGCAGTCGCTGGCGTATGGGGTGATCGTCTACGCCATGATCGGCTTCCAGTGGGACACCAAGAAGTTCTGCTGGTACCTCTACTTCATGTACTTCACTCTGCTCTACTTCACCTACTACGGCATGCTCGCCGTGGGGCTCACCCCCAGCTACAACATCGCCTCCATCGTCTCCTCCTTCTTCTACGGCGTGTGGAACCTCTTCTCGGGCTTCGTCATCTCACAGCCGACAATGCCGGTGTGGTGGAGGTGGTATTCGTGGGTGTGCCCGGTGTCATGGACGCTCTACGGGCTGGTGGCCTCGCAGTTCGGCGACCTCACGGAGCCACTCCAAGACACCGGCGAGCCCATCAACGTCTTCCTCAAGAACTTCTTTGGATTCCGCCACGACTTCCTGGGTGTCGTCGCCATCGTCACCGCCGCGTTCGCCATCTTCTTCGCTGTCGCCTTCGGCCTCTCCATCAAGGTGCTCAACTTCCAGAAAAGATGATCCATCACAGAGTGCACAGATGTACCAACAGGTCAATCTGATCTGCACATGTATACATATAAACCCTTGCGTAGCAATAGTATACTCAGTACCAAGGAAATTGTACTAGTATATAGATAGTGAAGATATTTTTTTGGGTAAATTCGATAAACCAGAATGGCTGTTTAAGCGGCTAGCGGCTCTTGTTTCCCCTTCCTCTTTTCTCTCCAGCCCCTCCTTTGAGAGTTGTTTGTGATGACTCGGCTCGTGCCCCCTCCCTCTCCGCCGGCGCCGCCGGCCAGAGCAGGTATGGGAGAGGACTGCGGGTATGTCCTGTGCATAAGTCTAGGGTTTACCACAGGGGTGTGAGCGCTATGCCAGCTAGGAGAAGGCCACTGTCGCATGCAAGCGGTGGCCAGTGCATGACGGCGATGCTCCTCCTACTCGCGGTGCTCCACTGGTGGGAGCAAGATGCAGTGGGAGACTGCAAAGCTGACGCCTCCATGAATAAGATCGAAGGCTACCTTTTCAAGAAGGGGAAAGTCCTCAGCCAACCTATTACTAATTATTCTATTGTAAACAAGGTCCAAGTATCACAAGGTTCAACGAAGTAAATAAAAGCCACATATATACCGCTCAAAGAGCAATGGGAAAAAAGGTAGAAATAAGTGAACCTTCATGCATCACCAATCATACTAATAGGCTGCTAACCAAATCGGTTGAATAAATCACAAGCGACCATCACCCATTAGTTGCATCCAAGACCGTGGGCGCCCGCTCCTCCCCGCGAAGCAAGGGCTAAGGACCACGTCTAGGTCCTTCATTTCTAGCTCATTTGCTTGAAGGCTACCAAGATCTAGAGCTTGTTTATTTGCCATGTTTGCTCTCTTAGTCACCATGGTGGAGAAGGGGGAAGGTGGAGGGGGAAGGTGGAGGGGGAAGATCGAACGTCCGACAGGTTTTGAAGCCAATTTGTTCGTGGAGCTCATTCTCAGTGGCGTGTGTGCGCTGCCCACCGAAGCTTTCCTCCCCTAGTCCTAAAGGATTCACTTTGGTGGTTGATGGCTGGCCTCCGACACCCTGTTGATGTATCCTCTGGTTGAATGACGACCGTGTGGAACTTTTGGCTACTTTTCTTCCCCTCGGCCTGAAGAGCCTATAGGGAGGGAGTTCGGCCTCCGCCACACGTCGACATCCTCTTACTCCGGCAAGCTGCCGGCGGTGGTCCTGCGGCAGATGTAGTGCTCCAATTGATTTTGTCCCTGGTGACACTAGGTTTGGTTATGTGTCAAAGCCTACAAGTCAGGACCAAATTACAATCTAGTTCTGTGATCTGGGGTCTTTCCTATAAGATGCAACTTTCCTTATGGGTCCTTGTGCAAAATACGGTTGTAATGTATAGCTTCTAATATCTAGTGCAGTCTAGGTCCTTCTGGACCCTTCCCCTACTAGAAAAAGATAAACCAAAAAGCCATTGTTGCATGTCAAACCTTAGGAATATGTACCATTGTAATATTGCACTAGCCAATATGATTTGTGTTTGTAAATGCCACCCACCCCAGCTATGTATTATACTTTCGTGGGGCCAGAACGATCTTTCATTCCACCCTTCTATTTCTTCCTCTTGCCCCATCGATAGGCCCTTGACAAACTAGAGCCGAGCTTGTCATCAAGCTCCTGCTCCTACCTACGATCTTCTAAATTTCTTTTTGTGGGGAGAACGATATTGTCAGTAACTGCAACAGTTGAGTTTTTATATTCTACTAGCACAACGCATGTGCTTCGCTATAGCGCAGACACCAGTTGCCAGGAACCAGGGCTGGCCGATTGTCTAGACATATTTATGACATATCATATAGTGTGCTTAGTGCCAGATGAATTCATGTATCAAATAAACAGGGAAGGTGGGAATTACTTGAGGCAAGGGGCTTCGCTGGAAGGAAGGAATCGAGCCAATCCACCACCTCACGGCGCAACTGCAACTTTCATGCAAACATCACCTGCCCAGTGCCCACCATCAACACCACAGCATCCCTGCAGCCCATGGAAGTCCTTTGACACGCCTAGAGCATGTGACTCAACCTCCGCTCCGTACCCATAACCCGTGGCATCTTCCAGTAGTAATGCACAATGCGGCTGCCCCTCTCCTGCGAAAGGAATTCCTCCCACCAACCTCACAAGCTTTGAACTGTCCTCCCTCTCCATCCTTATAGCAATACCAACAGGACGCATCCCAACACATAGAATGCCAAGGAGACTTGGGGGAATTCTTGATGACTAGTACGGCTTGAATCGGAGGCCAAACAGAGTAGCGCATTAGTAATTATAATGTGACAAGATGGATTCATTCCGTCCAGAAAAGAGAATTCCAACTAACCTTGATGCACATGTGGATCTGAAAACAATGCCAGCCCATATTGTTAAGGAGCATCCATGTCAATTGGATCAATGTTGGCAAATCCACAATATGGAAGATTACCAATAGGCTGAAGGTGACAGAAAAAAACAGTGTTATTGGCACTGACTTTTATATTACCGTTGATCTCTTTATTAGTTCAAATAAATTACACCTCCTTAGATGGAAATACGCATATGACATGGATCAAACAAATTCCTGTCATCCAGATACATCACTTTTATCAAATATCAGATGCATCATGCCATGCTTTACGCAGTTTTTCTACATCTCTGTAAAACAATGAAGTGTTCAAACGTACAGGATATGTAGAAATTACAGGAAATCCATCAATATCCAGCAATCAGGCGTATGGTGAGGGATCGTGCTGGCAACTTATCTGGAAAGCTAAGGTTCCACCAATGTTTCGATTTTTTGCTTGGCAACTGGCGCAGAACGCTTTGGGGACGCGGGATAACAGACTGAAGGAGAATCCTGATTTACATTACATGCTCTATATGTGGGAGTAATAACGAGGATGGGCGACACACAGTTCTGTTTTGATCAAAGCAGGAGCCCTACGTGATCCCATGCACATGCGCTGGCGCCTACCTCCAGAGCATGTGTTGCTGCACCCAGGGCCGGATTGGCTATTGTTGGTCCCAGGTCATCTGTCAGACCAGGAACAAGCCCATATCTTCCTTGTACTGTCGAGATTAATTATGGCATTAGCGAAATGACTTCCTTCATGCAGAGGGCAAGGCGAAGGTGGAATACTCGGTCCATTTTTTGATCAATCTTTGGGTATCTATGTGGAACATAAAAGAAGAATACATGCGTGCATAACTGGATATCAAAGGGAAAGCACTATGTCCTGAATTTGTGGTTCCGGTGGAGAAGAAGGCTAGGGAGACCTAATGGATTGCCTGGTGCCCTCCACCGGAGGGATGGGCAAAGTTAACCAGTGATTTAAGATTTAATCCATCCACACATGAGGCGGCATTTGGTGTGGTAGCGCGTAATTGCAGAGGGAAAGTATTACTGCAGCGACAATACCAAGTGGTCGGTGTCATGATTCAGAGGAAGCAGACTATTTGGCATGTGTGCTAGGGATCTAACTATTCATCGACAATACTCTTAACAGAGCAGAGCACGAGGAGATAGATCGATCTCGTGCCACCAGCAGCACAAGATTTGGAGGCTGCCGTCGGCGCTTCAGGATGTTAGTTATCGGCATACTCGGAGGGGGCGAACAAAGTTGCACATGTTGCTGCTAGGGCCTAGGAGTGCGAACAAACCCGTCTGGATCCTGGATGCACCACCTGTTATTTTTAAGCTTTTCTTGCATGATTGTAAAGACATTATAATTAAGTAATGAAAGCCCCTTTCACTGAAAGAAAAAAGAAAGAAATGAATCAACAGAATCACAGAAGAAAATGCACTTCCTGGAAAATTCAAGCATTTTCTGGTTGGTCATGACAAGAAATGTCAAACAGTTTCCAAAAAAAGGGAAACATCAAAGGATGCCAAAACTTTCTATGTTCTTGTTGTGTCCGGCTGGAGACCATACCGGAATTTGTTGCACTCTACAAGTGAATTTCAGGACGGATTTTATCAATTGCTTTTGGTGCCCCGATACAAATCTGATGCTTGATTTCTATAACCAAAGTACCATAGTCCCACTCCTTATTTTAAACTTGGAAGTTCCAAATGATCTTTTCCTTGGAAAAAATCTCAGTCAACTCATTTTTCTAACCTGTACAAACTGGGAGATATTAACCATGGGAATACACATTCGCCAAGATTATTAGCCATTGCTGGGCTAATAAAAGATGATAAGACCCTGATGGTGTAGGGTGTCCTAGTTCAGAGGCTGCGGCTGGTCATATCCATGCATCACAGCTGGGGCAGATGAGGGCGACGAACTGAAGGCGGTGCAGCGGACGAAGGAGGCGGTGGCAGGCCACGAGAATGGAGACGGAGAGCTCGGAAACAGCAGAGCTAGGACGCATGCTGCAGTGCGGCCAGTCGGGACGCAAGGGGCTAGCGCTGCTGCAAGAACAAAGGCATTTGAGGGGTGGCGGGTTTGGCTAGTGAACGGTGTCCAGTACAAGAATCCAGTGGTGAATTCAGGAAGAAAATGGAGGGTGGGCTCAAAGTTAACGGTGAGAAAATTAAAACACCCTTCAGATGAAGAACACATTATCTGCAAATCCTTTTGTCCAAACAAGCTGAATTTTTCCCAGATTACTACTGGAAACATATAGTATTTACTTTATTTTTTTCAAAAATATCAATTTTTGAACGAAAATTTGAAACTGTCTAGATAAATAGCCATTATCTCCTAACCATTTTGTCCAAGTAAGCTCAAAACTTTCCCAGATTAATAATGGAAATATGCAGTATTTGCTAGAAATTTTCTGGATGTTTTGCAAAATATCAAATTTTGAATCTATATTTAGAAAAGCAGCCATTATCTCATAGCTCGTTTGCCCAAATAAGCTCTAAATTCCTCAGATTACTACTGAAAACATGTACTAGTATTTACTGGAAGTTTTCTGAATTTTTTGAAAAATATCAATTTTTGTACTAAAAAATTGGTACTGCCAATTTAAACAGACGATATAAGTACAACTAGCTACTGACTAGAAACTAAACTAGTTAGTATTATTTCTCTTCATTTTTCCATATAAACAACGAAACAAGAATAGAGATTAGTTCAAGGATAATAATTATAAATACAACTAGCTAGGAACTGGCTAGAACTGAACTAGCTAAAAAAAGAGACGGCCTACAGGACTAGGCTAGCTACCTTCTCCATATGCTCCAGGAAGAAAGTATATGGAGGCAAGTGAGTACACAACTTTTGCAAAGCATGTGTGCTTTCATAGTCGAAAGAAGTCCACATCACCCCCTGTGGTTTCAGAAACCGGCTAACCTACCCACCCCCCAACTCTGAAACCAGTTAACTAATCCCCTCAGATATCTAATACCAGCCAGACTAATAGAGGACTATCTAGTTGGCGTCTGACATCTAAATTCAGCAAGGGTCGTTGCAGCCTTGCAGGTGTGCAAGTTTCAATGCGTAGTCAACACAGAGTACGAGTGTGCTGCCGTGCTGGGCATGGAAGAGCTGAGCGCCTAACCTGAACTCCTGGAGTCATCGCGCCGCTACCTTCAAGCGGCGATCATCACGTCTTGCCCCGCCGCCGTCTCGTCGAAACAAACCGGAGGAGCAGTTAACTAAGTTAAGTCTCAGACCCACCCTACCAAGCCGACGTGGCCATCCTGTAGAGCCACGCAAGCAAAACCACCGGCAGATACCACTTTAACTTGGATTAGGGGGTGCCTTGGCTGGTTTTCCCTTCGTTCAGAATTATTTGTCACAGAAATGGATGTATCTAGACGTATTTTAGTTCTAGATACATCCATTTTCGAGACAAGTAATTCCGAACGGAGGGAGTAGTATTGATATATCAGGGGATTAGTTAACTGGTTTCAGAGTTGGGGGGCTGGGTTAGCCGGTTTCTGAAACCACAGCGGGTGATGTGGACTTCTTTCTTCATAGTCTCATCTCATCTCTAATCAACGGACAGAGAAGAAAACGACCTTGTCCGGCGGAAGTCCGCGCGCTCGCTGCAGTCGGCGTGGATCCGCGGAGTGCCTCCTGGACAGGCGACGGGAGAGGGAGGAGCCGACGAGAGGCGGAGGACCGTCGCGACGGGCGACGACGGATGGCCTCCCGCGGTGGGCGGCTGGGGGCAGTCTCGCCAGCGTGCCGCAGTGCGCCCGTGTCGGCGTAGCCTCCTCCTTCCGATCCGGCGGCGTGGCGACCGAAGAGCTCCGGCCGTCCGGTGGCGGCTAGGTTTGGCGCAGGGGTGCGGGCGTGTGGCTGGCGACCAGCCGCGCGAGCGTCGAGGGGAGGTCCTCTACAACGTTTTTTTCTTTTGGAACGGGAGGTCCTCCATCAATAATCTCCCGCAAATTCAAAAATAAAACATGAATTTGAAAAAATGTTCACGAACTTGAAAATGTTTCCATTTTTTTTAAAAGGCCACAACATTTGAAAAAAGTTCATGGATTTCAAAAATATTCTCATATTTTAAAAATGTTCACTATTTTTTTTAAAAAAGTTCATGAATTTAAAAACTTTACATGTATTTGAAAGAATGATCAAGGATTTTCTTTTAAATTATGCATTTAGAAAAACTTCATGGATTTTGAAAGAGTAAAATACACTAGAGGTCCTACAAGTATTACAAGTTCAATCTTATATATGTATTTTTCTGGCGACTTTTAGGACCTAATTGATACACTTGGAATACTTTTAGGACTCGCGGTGAACAACTTATACACATTTAGGACTCACGGTGAACGATTTCAAACTTTTAGGGCATACTTGACACAATTGGAATACTTGTACGGCCTCTGGCGTATTTTACTCATTTTGAAATATGTACATGAATTTGAAAATTGTTCATAAATTTTTAAAAAGTCATGATAAAAAATAAAACTATAAAACAATGAAAAAAACCGAATAGAAACGGCCAGAGAAACATACGGAAAATCAAGGTTCCCAAAACTGGTGAGAATAAATTTACATGGGCCGACCCATATAGGAACTACGGTAGAGGGGGGTGTGAGCACTACTTGTACCAAATGGCTACTATTTGGGCTCAAGTGGTCGATCTTTATTGGGTTGGGCCTGCCAAATGTGTTGATGTTCGGTAGTAAGAATATTGTCGCAAATTTGGAGGGTAGGCTTTAGCCTATCGAAGCCTCACCTTAGATTCGTCGTTGCGAGAATCCATGTCTGACAATAGTAACCGTACCAAATGAAGTCCAAACACGATGAAAATTTACAATGTTTTTTCTAGAACATAAGAGACCTTAGAAGTTTTGAAGAGAGACCAGAAGACACATGAGGGAGCCACAAGCTCACATGGTGTGCCCAGGCGGTAGGCGCACCAGGCAAACTTGTTGGCCCTAGCTCCGCTTGCCCTAATACCTGGCCTATAAATTCTCTAATATTTCAAAAACTCTGAAGCGAGACCCGAAACAATTCTTCCGCCGTCGCAAGTCTCTGTTCTTCCATGATTCCATCTGGAGGCCTTTTCTGGTACTCTGCCGGAGGGGGAAACCATTGGGGGAGGCAATCTTCATCAACCTTCCTGCCTCCATGATGATGTGTGAGTAATTCCTACAGGATCTATGGGTCCATAATAGTAGCTAAATCGCTTCCTCTCTCTCTGTATCTCTCTCTCTCTCTCTCTATCTTCAATACAATGATCTCTTCTGATATCAATCTGATGTAATATTTTGCGATGTGTTTGTTAGGATCTGAAAAATTATGGGTTTATAATCAGATTATTCATCGTGTAATTTTATAGCCTTGTATTTTTCTTCGATCTATTCGTCTTCTTTGGCCAAGTAGATTGATTTACCTTCAGCGTGGGAGGTGCTTGGTAGTAGGTTCGATCTTGTGGTGACCTTGCTCTATGACAAGAGGAGTGATAAGGCACGTATTGTATTGTTGCTGCTAAGGATAAAAAGGCAGGGTTTGGTCATACTAATTGATCTTATTGTGTCTACATTATGTCATCTTGATTAATGTGTTACTCTGTTTGTCATGAACTTAATACTTTAAGATGCATGATGGATAGCGGTCTTGGGGTGGAGTAATAGTAGTAGACATCGGTAAGTTTAACAGTCTACTTGTCACGGACGCAATGCCTATATAATGATTATGCTTGGATGATCTTCATATTCATGCGCAGGTTTGTCAATTGCCCAAAAGTAATTTGTTTACCCTTCGCCATTATGCTTTCAAGAGAGATGCCTCTAGTGAACCTATGGCCCCGAGGTCCATTCTCCTTATATTTACAAGTTCCTACAATTGCTATCAATTTACTATTAATATTTACTACCATCCTTTGCTATCTTTATTATTATTTGCTTTTAACCTCGTGGCTAGCAAGAACCAGGGGAGTGACAACCCCCTTGCCTTTGTTGGGTGCAAGCAATTATTTTGTTTGTGTGCAGGTGATGCTAACGTTGTACGTGTGTTGCCTCCTACTGGTTCGATAAATCTTGGTTCTTAACTAAGGGAAATACTTTTTACTGTTGTGCTACATCACCCTTCCTCTTTAGGGAAATCCAACAACTCCTATGGAAGTAGCAGAAGAATTTCTGGCACCGTTGCCGGGGAGGCTTCACCTTACAAATCAGGTGCATTCACACAAACACTTTCTTTTTTTTGCTTTATTTTCCTGCTCTTTGTCTTTTGCCTTGTATTTGCCTCCTTTTTTTTGTTTGCAAAAAATTGAAAATACCAAAGTACCCTTTTTGTCGCTATGTCTTCTTTCGAGGAAGTCCTTATTGAGACTGCTAGTGACAGTTCTCCTAGTACTCACGAGGAAACACCTAAAAAGGCTACTCATGCTAATGAACCTCGTGCTAATGAAACTTCTTCAATTTGGAAAACAAAAAATCATTTGGGAAGTGGAAATGTCATTGGAAAAAGTGTTATCCAAGAGTTCTTCACTTGTATGGGAGTTATGCCATCAAGTGGGGGGTGTCTATTCTTAAAAGAATAAACAGTTATGCAAATGCTATTGCTATCTTGTGGTTAAACTAGAAAAAAATGTGCATAGTCATCCCACTTTGCAAAGTTTTTTTTAGCTTCCTATTATTGATGATCCTAGGGCTAAGAAGTTGGCTACTATTGTCCTTATGAATGATTCTGATTACATAATTCAAGAAGATAGAGATATCTTTGATTTTTATGAAATAAACCGTGAATGCCCTCTGATAGAAGAAATTCTTCATGATCAAGATGCCATGTGTAGATTAGCATCTAAGGATTATCATCCTTTGGGGGAGAATGCTAGAAATGTTGGGAACGTAGCATGCAATTTCAAAAAAATTCCTATGATCACGCAAGATCTATATAGGAGATGCATAGCAACGAGAGGGGAAGAGTGTGTCCACGTACCCTCGTAGACCGAAAGCGGAAGCGTTAGGATAACGCGGTTGATGTAGTCGAACGTCTTCATGATCCAACCGATCAATCACCAAACATACGGCACCTCTGAGTTCAGCACACATTTAACTCAATGATGTCCCTCAAACTCTTGATCCAGCAAAGTGTTGAGGGAGAGTTTCATCAGCACGACGGCGTGGTGACGGTGATGGTGATGTGACCCGCGCAGGGCTTCGCCTAAGCACTACGTGAACATGACCAGAGGAGTAAACCGTGGAGGGAGACGTCGCACATGGCTTGGAACAATTGGTGTCTCTCCAAGGGGTGCCCTTCCCACGTATATAAAGGAGGGAGAGGGAGGAGGCCGGCCCTAGGGGGAGCGCCGAGTGGGGGGGGGTCCTACTAGGACTCCCAGTCCTAGTAGGATTCGGCCCCCGGGCCCTCTTATTCCTTCTCATGGAGGGGGAAAGGGGGAAGGAGAGGGAGGAGGAGAAGGAAAGGGGGGCGCCGCCCCCTCCCCTAGTCCAATTCGGACTCCCATGGGAGGGGGGCGCGACCACCCCTTGTGGGCTGCCTCCTCTCTCGCCTATGGCCCATATTGGCCCATTACTTTCCCCGGGAGGGGGGGGGGTACTCCAAAAAATACCCGAAACGGTCTGGAACCATTCCGGTGTCCGAATACTATCGTCCAATATATCAATCATTACCTCTCGACCATTTTGAGACTCCTCGTCATGTCCGTGATCTCATCCAGGACTCCGAACAATCTTCGGTCACCAAAACACATAACTCATAATACAAATCGTCATCGAACGTTAAGCGTGCGGATCCTACCGGTTCGAGAACTATGTAGACATGACCGAGACATATCTCCGGTCAATAACCAACAACGGAACCTAGATGCTCATATTGGTTCCTACATATTCTACGAAGATCTTTATCGGTCAAACCGCAATGACAACATACGTCATTCCCTTTGTCATCGGTATGTTACTTGCCCGAGATTCGTTCATCGGTATCCTCATACCTAGTTCAATCTCGTTACTGGCAAGTCTCTTTACTCGTTTCTTAATACATCATCCCGCAACTAAGTCATTAGTCACATTGCTTGCAAGGCTTATCGTGATGTGCATTACCGAGAGGGCCCAGAGATACCTCTCTAATACTCGGAGTGACAAATCCTAATCTCGATCTATGCTAACCCAACAAACACCTTCGGAGACACCTGTAGAGCATATTTATAGTCACCCAGTTACGTTGTGACATTTGATAGCACACAAGGTGTTCCTCCGGTATTCGGGAGTTGCATAATCTCATAGTCAAAGGAATATGTATAAGTCATGAAGAAAGCAATAGCAATAAAATTTAACGATCATTATGCTAAGCTAATGGGTGGGTCTTGTCCATCACATCATTCTCCTAATGATGTGATCCCGTTCATCAAATGACAACACATGTCTATGGTCAGGAAACTTAACCATCTTTGATTAACGAGCTAGTCTAGTAGAGGCATACTGGGGACACTTTGTTTTGTCTATGTATTCACACATGTATCAAGTTTCTGATTAAAACAATTCTAGCATGAATAATAAACAGTTATCATGATATAAGGAAATATAAATAACAACTTTATTATTGCCTCTAGGGCATATTTCCTTCAGTCTCCCACTTGCACTAGGGTCAATAATCTAGATTACATTGTAATGATTCTAACACCCATGGAGTCTTGGTGTTGACCATGTTTTACTCGTGGAAGAGGCTTAGTCAAGGGTTTGCAATATTCAGATCCGTGTGTATTCTGCAAATCTCTATGTCTCCCTCCTTGACTTGATCGTGGATGGAGTTGAAGCATCTCTCGATGTGTTTGGTTCTCTTGTGGAATATGGATTCCTTCGCTAAGGCAATTGCTCCAGTATTATCACAAAAGATTTTCATTGGACCCGATGCAGTAGGTATTACACCTATATCGGATATGAACTTCTTCATCCAGACTCCTTCATTTGCTGCTTCCGAAGCAGCTATTTACTCTGATACGTCTCCAACGTATCTACTTTTTCTCACGTTTTTCCTCTTGTTTTGGACTCTAATTTGCATGATTTGAATGAAACTAACCCCGGACTAACACTATTTCCAGCAGAACTACCATGGTGTTGTTTTTGTGCAGAAATAGAAGTTCTCAGAATGGAACGAAACTTTGCGAGGAATTTTTATATAATATATAAGAATTTCTGGACCCAAGACCTACCGGAGAGGGGCCCCTAGGTGGGCACAACCCACCAGGGCGTGCTCCCCTCTCCTGGCACACCCAGGTGGGTTGTAGCCACCTGGTGGCCCCGCAGACCTCAACCCTGACACTATAAATTCCTATTTTCAGAGAAAAATTAGGGAGAAAGAATTATCACGATCCACGAGATGGAGCCGCTGCCAAGCCCTGTTCTTCCTCGAGAAGGCAGACCTGGAGTCCGTTTGGGGCTCCAGAGAGGGGATCTTCGTTCTTCATCATCACCAACCCTTCTCCATCGCCAATTCCATGATGCTCCCCACCGGGAGTGAGTAATTCCTTCATAGGCTCGCTGGTCGGTGAGGAGTTGGATGAGATTCATCATGTAATCGAGTTAGTTTTGTTAGGGTCTGATCCCTAGTATCCACTATATTCTCAGATTGATGTTGCTATGACTTTGCTATGCTTAATGCTTATCACTTTTGGCCCGGGTGCCATGATTTCATATCTGAACCATTTATGTTATCATCATTATATCCATGTTCTAGATCCGATCTTGCAAGTTATAATCACCTACTACGAGTTATGATCCGGCAACCCCGGAGTGACAACGCCCGGGCCCACTCCCGGTGATGACCGTAGTTTGAGGAGTTCATGTATTCACTATGTGTTAATGCTTTGTTCTGGTTCTCTATTAAAAGGAGGACCTAATATCCCTTAGTTTCCAATATGGACCCCGCTGCCACGGGAGGGTAGGACAAAAGATGTCATGCAAGTTCTTTTAATAAAGCACGTATGACTATTTATAGAATACATGCCTACATTATATCGATGAACTGGAGCTAGTGCCGTATCGCCCTAGGTTATAACTGTCACATGATGAATATCATCCAACAAGTCACCGATCCAATGCCTACGAACTTTTCCATATTGTTTCTGCTATCATCACTGTTACACTTGCTACAAAATTACTGCTATCACTATTAATGTTACTATTGCTGCTGTCACTACTATCAAAACTATCAAACTATTTTGCTATTGATCACTTTGCTGCAGATAATTAATCTCCAGGTGTGGTTGAATTGACAACTCAACTGCTAATACCTTCAAATATTCTTTGGCTCCCCTTGTGTCGAATCTATAAATTTGGGTTGAATACTCTACCCTCAAAAACTGTTGCGATCCCCTATACTTGTGGGTTATCAAGACCTTTTTCTGGCGCCGTTGCCGGGGAGCATAGCTATATTTGTTGAGTCACTTGGGCTTATTATCATATTATCACTATGAAGAATCTGAAGGATGCTAAGACTAAGATATTTCCCTCAAAGATGAGGGAGGTAAGGAACTGCCATCCAGTTCTGCTTTAGATTCACCTTCTATTATAAGCAAACTTGCAACAACACCACATGCTATTAATTCTGATATGTCGCAAGTTATTGATGATGCTACTTCTGCTATGGATAATGCTTATGATGATGCTAGTACCTTACTTGATAATGATGATGTGCCACTTGGTGAATTTCTTGACAAACAAATTGCTAGAGTAATACAACATGATGTTGTTGAATCTGATGATGAGCTTGAAACAGAAACTCCTGAAACACCTGCTAGAACTAGCCTTCCTAGATATGAATTGCCTAAGGTATCGTAAGGTTATGTTATGAGTGAAGAAACAACTAGAGATATTCTTGCTTGCAATGATAAAGATGATCTAGAGAAATTATTACACAAGTATAAAGAAAAATCTCTGAATGCTAGAATGAAATGTGATCCTAAGTTTGCTACTTCACCTATCTTTATTGATGATAAGGATTATGAATTCTCTATCGACCCAGAGTTAATTACTTTGGTTGAATCTGATCCTTTCCATGGTTATGAAACTGAAATTGTTGTGGCACATCTTACTAAGTTGAATGACATAGCCACCCTTTTTACTCATGATGAGAAAACTCGCCAATACTTTATTCTCAAATTATTTCCTTTCTCATTAAAGGGTGATGCTAAAGCTTGGTACAGTACTCTTGCTCCTGGTTGTGTGCGTAGTCCCCATGATATGATTTACTACTTCTTTGAAAAACATTTCCCTGCTCATAAGAAACAAGCTACCTTATATGAAATATTTAACTTTGCTCAAACTACAGAAGAGAGTCTCCCACAAGCTTGGGGGAGGCTTTGCCAGTTACTTAATGCTTTGCCTGATCATCCTCTTAAGAAAAATTAAATACTTGATATCTTCTATAATGGACTAACCGATACTTCTAGGGACTTCCTAGATAGTTGTGCTGGTTGTGTTTTTAGGGAATGAACTGTTGGACAAGCTGAAGAATTATTGAACAATATATTGAAAAATTATGATGATTGGACTGTTACTGAACCACCGGCTAAACCCACTCCGAAGAACAGGGGTATATTATATCTCAGTCCTGAAGATATGCAAGAGGCAAAGAAATCTATGAAGGAAAAAGGTATTAAAGCTGAGGATGTTAAAAATTCACCTCCTATTGAAGAATTACATGGGCTTAATTGTAACAGCCACGATGCGGCTATATCTCCCACGTGTCGGAGCACGACTTAGAGGCATAACCACATTGTAGGCAATGTCGCAAGAGGGGTAATCTTTACACATCCCATGTACTGAATAAGAAAGAGGTACATAGTTGGCTTACAATCGCCACTTCACACAGTAACATAAATATAGCATTACAATCATCCAGATACACTCAAGGTCCGACTATGGAACCAAAATAAAGACAACCCCAAATGCATAATGTCCCCGATCGCCCCAACTGGGCTCCACTACTAACCGTCTGGAAAAGAAACGTAGTATCGTCCCGAGTCCTCATCGAACTCCCACTTGAGCTCAGTCGCATCTCCTGGAATGGTATCATCGGCACCTGCATCTGGTTTTGGAAGTAATTTGTGAGTCACGGGGGACTCAGCAATCTCACACCCTCGCGATCAAGACTATTTAAGCTTATGGGTAGGTAAAAGGTATGAGGTGGAGCTACAGCAAGCACTAGCATGTATGATGTCTAGCATACACAAATGAGAGCGAGAAGAGAAGGCAAAGCACATTCGAGAATCTATGATCAAGAAGTGATCCTAGAAATACTTACATTCAAGCATAACCCGAGACCGTGTTCTCTTCCCGGACTCCGCCGAAAAGAGACCATCACGGCACACACGTTGTTGATCCATTTTAATTAAGTTAAGTTTCAGGTTATCTACAACCGGACATTAACAAATTCCCATCTGCCCATAACCGCGAGCACGACTTTCGAAAGTTCAAATCCCTGCAGGGGTGTCCCAACTTAGCCCATCACAAGCTCTCACGGTCAATGAAGGATATTCCTCCTCCCAGGACGAACCGATCAGATTCGGAATCCCGGTTACAAGACATCTCGACAATGGTAAAACTAAACCAGCAAAGTCGCCCGAATGTGCCGACAAATCCCGATAGGAGCTGCACATATCTCGTTCTCAGGGCACACCGGATGAACACTACGTACAACTAAAACCAACCCTCAAGTTTCCCCGAGGTGGCGCTGCAAGTGGCGCTGTTTTGGACCAACACTCAGAGGAGCACTGGCCCGGGAGTTTAAAATAAAGATGACCCTTGAGTCCGCGGAACCCAAGGGAAAAAGGCTAGGTGGCAAATGGTAAAACCAAGGTTGGACCTTGCTGGAGGAGTTTTATTCAAGGCGAACTGTCAAGGGGTTCCCATTATAACCCAACCGCGTAAGGAACGCAAAATCAAGGAACATAACACTGGTATGACGGAAACTAGGGCGACAAGAGTGGAACAAAACACCAGGCATAAGGCCGAGCCTTCCACCCTTTACCAAGTATATAGATGCATTAAAGTAGATAAGATATAAAAGTGATATCCCAACAATAATCATGTTCCAACAAGGAACAAACTCCAATCTTCACCTGCAACTAACAACGCTATAAGAGGGGCTGAGCAAAGCGATAACATAGCCAAACAGTAGCTCGCCGGAGTGGGCTGAGCAAAGCGGTAACATAGACAAGATATGAAGTATGCTAAAAATAATGCAAACTTAGGGCAAAATGAGGTCAACCCTAATTTTTCGGATCTGGATTTGGGGCACTCTTTCCGAGGATGAACAGAACAGTAGCTCACCGGAGCGGTCGGATCTTGAACGCTGGCGATGAGGAGGAGGCGGTGGCGCGGAGCCGGTGAGGGGGCGCCGGGGCTCGCCGGCGACAAGGGCAGGACGAGGCGGCGGAGTTGGATCCGGTGGTGGTGGCCGGCATCGATGGCAGGGCGGCGCAACGAGTCGGCGGTGAAGGCTCGGGCGGCGGGGCGTGGCGCAGGCGGCGGAGGTGC